>NC_060152.1:23547922-23552707 GCF_021292245.1 Micropterus dolomieu | reverse complement strand
GAGCAAGCTAGCAAACGGATTATAAGAACGCCTTTATAGGCTAACGTTAACGTGTTACGTGTTATTGAACTTTGTATTATTCATTGCACTGAATTGAGAATGTCTAAACAAAACAAGCAGTTTCAGTTTCCCTCATAAAGCAAACATTTATTTCGCGATAGCCTGACAATGTAATACACATTGCTCGCCTCAACGTTACATCTACTTTACTCAAAATGCACATTAAACTGAATGCAGTATTGTAGACAATATTTTGTCCTTGTAATCCATGTTTCCATTGCATGGATAGCCTTTGGTCAGTCCCCCTCCTTAAAGGGTAAATTATTATCATAACAATTTAATACTGCATTGAATTTAAACAACACTTTTCATACACAAAAAGCGATAAAAGTAGCCTACTGCTCCTACCAGGCTCCTAAATATGTATTCGCGTCTATAATGCACACATGACGGCCTACCATTTTTTTTTTGGTATGTTTCACATCATGACTAATACCAGGGGTGAATATGGAGGCGTTTGTTGTTTCCTAGCAAAAGTTATAGTGAGATACAAAATACAAACTGGGATCCACAGTATGTATCTAGTATCTAGTACACTAGAGCTTATACAAAGATGTGTTGCATCAAAGAATGTACTGTAACTTGAGCTAAAGTTAACAGGAAGATTTTCTTTTAATAATGTAATTTAATAAAAGTATAACTAAGTTACTGAAAAGATCCTGTTACTGAAACAAATAACTGTAGGTTGCTGAAACATACTAAAACATTACATTATATACTAAACAAGACATTTTGAAAGCTTGAACATTGTCTTTGTCTCTTTTGTCACGGATTGAATGCGCCCCTCTGACAAAACAACTGGCCCCAGCCTGGCCCCATCAATAAAATTGGTCTAGAACCGCCACTGCTCCACCTTAATGTGGTGGAGGGATTTTTGTCCCTGTGATCCTCGGAGCTGTGTTGTCTGGAGCAGTACCCCTGGTAGGGTCTCCCAAGGCAAGTTGGTCCCAGGGGAGGGGCCAGACTAAGAACAATTCACAGACCCTAGATGAGTCGGCCGAAAAGGAGCCGCAGACTGGTTCTAGGGACAATATTATTATTCTCCCTAGAGAATAAGAGGGTCGCCTCTATGCAACTGTGAGTCTGACTGTTGTGTGCGCTTATGCACCGAACAGCAGCTCAGAGTACCCGGCCTTCTTGGGAGTCTCTGGGTGGGGTCCTAGTAGGGATTCCGTCTAAAGACTCTGTAGTTCCGCTGGGACACTTAAATGCTCACATGAGCAATTGTTGAGAAAACTGGATTAGGGGGACTGGCCTGCCTGATGTAAACCAGAGTGTTGTTTTGTAGGGGTGACCATCGGCGTCACCAGGTCATTTTTACTGCATTATATTACATGAATTGCCTCCTGAATTTTGTATTTTGTGTTTTGACTGTAGACCTGAATATAACTCAACAACAACATCAAAAATATTTTCTATATTAATAAGCAATAATCTTCATAACACAGCCTGTCTCGCAGGTCTTCAAAGAACAGAGGCTAATCGCAATAATATTGTTAAATTTTGTTTGAAGTTCACTAACGTGACCCCCACCCCCACCGTTACTCAGCATGCCTGCATTTAGAGTGAGCACTAGAGGAGAGAGAGAGAGAGAGCGCATTGCTCTCAGCTTCAGGGCTTATCTGCGACTACTGAATTGTCCCTAGCAAAACTGTAATCAAAACATTTAAATATAAATGTTGTCGGCCAGTTTCTAGTCAATGTATTTGCAACACAAACGGTTAACAGTCGCCCCAAAGTAGTGAGAGAATATCATGACACACACACACCTGACCGCGACACAGACCCCTGACGCTATGTGTCCTGCTGTCTCTGTCCTCCTCGCTCAGAGACACTACTCTTTGACTGTCTCTCTTCTCCAGGATGCTTAATTCCCTCTGAAGCGGCTGTGAGCTGCACTTTGTCAGAGGTGGTGAAGTTTACATTTGTGTGGATTTGTGGTGATATTTCTGCCTGATCACAAGTGTTTTTAGCTTCGGTTTTCTTCCTCTGATGAAGATCAGAGCACTTGTCTCATCGAGTACAGTCCCAGACAGGCTTTGTGTCTGTCCGACAGTCTAAAGGGGGTAGCCTACTACCATATCAGCAGAGCAATAACGCAGGGTAATGAGAAACATATCTGACAGCAATACAAAATGCATGAGATCTTTACTTCATTATCTTTTTTTTTTTTTAACTGCCACCCGAATTTTGTGTTTTCTTTTATATAAATAAAGACATTTTCTCAATAAATTGGCACAGAAAAATTCACCAGAAAGCAGGAAATTAGGTGTTGGAAATTATTATCAGTAGTAATTGTAAAATCATAATAAATGTATTTATAGGACTGGCGACCTGTGCAGGGTGTACCTCGCCTTTTGCCCAACAGCTGGGATTGGCTTCAGCCCCCACGCGACCCTGCGGGGGCCGGTTTATGATGAATGGATGGATGGATGTATTTATAGTCTATGAAATTTAATAATTAAGATGTAGCTCAATGATTTATAGGTAAAGTAGGTATAAGGTTCCGTTTAACAAATGGCATAACAAGGCAGCAACAGAAAATGAGACCGTTGATAGAGTTACTGTGTAGAGGTCATTTACTGTTTTTGCTGCTTTATAGATGTACTTCAGGTAGGCGGTGGAGGGGGGGGTGAAAACTTGAAAGATTTCCGGGCTGGGCTAACTACTAATCTTATAGTCGAATCTTCGCAGAAGCATTATGAGGATCATGCCATTTTGGCTATATGGAGGTGCTCAATGTCTAATTTTACATAGAACTACATGTTTTCTCACATTAATTTAATATACAGACTATTATGATATAAATATCAACATATAATGCTGTAAATAAAAATGTGAAAATAAAGAAGCTTTTAATAAATCTTGTGTGTGTGCGTGAATAAATCCAAAATTGTAATCCTAACCCTTAAGGAGGCGGGGAAAGTGTGCATGTGTGAGCATAGGGCTGTCGCTGTTATCCCTGTATTTCCACATTCTGTCTCACGTATACCAAGTAGGCTGTGTGACCCTGTGGAAGAAAGGTCTACCTGTGGAATGAAGACCCGCCTACTTCCTGATTTCTGTGGTGCTCTGTCAGGCTGACTTCAGTCCCACCCATTGGTCCCCTCTGTTCCAGCTCAACCAATGGCTCGTCACCACCTCAACATTACCTCCTGCTCTTAAGGAGAACCCACCAGTTGCTCTCAGCAGCTCCTCACAACCAGTTGACTTGTGTACCTCATGTGTGTTGATTGTGTGCAATTTAGTGAAGTAAGTACTTTGTTAGTTAGCTTCTGCAGTTGTGTTTAGTGAGGTAAATCTCTTGAGTCTGTCGTAGCCAGTTTGTGGTTATGTTTATTAGTTAGACTCACAGTACTTTTGAGTATTTGGTTTTTGTGTGCTTTTAGCAGCGTGTGGCTGGCAAAAGGGTGGAAATAGGGCAAGAGTCCACACTGATAACCACACTTAGTATTATTATGTTAGTTTCATTAGGTGAAGTGGGTGCTGTTGTGCGTTTAAATATATAGTCAGGCACAGTCCTCCTTTTGAGGACCTCTTTTATTTAACTTGGTTTGTTATTTTCCCTCATCAACCCTCTTTTTGTTTATGTGTGTGGTAGAATAGAAAGAGAGACAGAGCACCAGCTGCCCTACCGTCTCACATGATTCAACGAATGATACTCTTAGTCAGGGACATCCGTAGTGTTTTGTTATTGGACTTCTGTGCTAGTCATGGATTGGCCTTAACAAAAAACATGTTTGATCACAAGGTTATAGGAATATACTGATCCGACTTTTTCAGTCCTGATTGAGATACCGATTCCTGGGCGTTGGGTATCGGCCAATGCCAAGAATCAATCCGATACCAGTGTAAAATTAATAAACTGTATTCTTTGCTTATATACTTATACTTTGCTAACACAGCCAACCATCAAGCAAGTGCAAGCAAACACAAGACATAGCAATATTACTTACTAGTCCTAACTGCTGAATGCCAGCTCTTTCTTGCAGCTTTTTATTACATGTAGCTCACGTCTTGGTCATGGTCCTGCCAGCCTAAGAACCTAAGAATCCGCTGGTAGATGCCAGTGGTAAAAGGGTTCCCATTTTTAAAAACAGAGACCACAAGATGTGCTCCAATTATTGGTCTCACACTGCTCAGCCTCCCCAGGAAAGTTTATTCCAGGGTGCTCGAAAAGAGAATTCAACTGATTGCCAAACAGGAGATTCAGGAGGAGCAGATTTTATCCTGACTTTGGAACAGTGGCATACCTCTTTACTCTTGTGGGGCTGTTGGGGGGGGTCCTGTTTGTGATATTCATGGACAGGATCTGAAGGCACATCTGGGGTGTGCCAGATGTGCCTTCAGGTTTAAGCCTCAGAATTGCGTCTCTGCTTTTCACAGATGACGTGGTTCTGATGGCTTCATCAGACCATGACCTTCCTTTTGCACTGAAGCAGTTAGCAGTGTGAAGCAACCGGAATGTGGTTCATTACTTCCAAATCTGACGCCATGGTTCTCTGACGGAAAAAGGTGTATTGCTCCCTCCAGGTTGGGAGTGAGTTGCGGTCACAAGCAAAGGAGTTTGGAAAACATTTCGGGAACTTGTTCATGAGTGACAAACATTTTGCATGAGATGGACAGGTGGATTGTTGCAGCATCAGCAGTAATGCAGACATTGTACCAGAATGTTATGGTGAAGAGGGAGCTGAGTCGGAAGGCAAAGGTTTTGATTTACCAGTC
>NC_060152.1:23518656-23547822 GCF_021292245.1 Micropterus dolomieu | reverse complement strand
GGGTCCAGGAGTGGCTCTGTAATGGATTTTAGGTGGGACAACACAAGGCGTTCAAAGGACTTCATAACCACAGAGGTCAGGGCGACGGGTCTGTAGTCATTTAGTCCTGTGGTCCTTGGTTTCTTTGAAGCAGGCTGGCACATGGCATGTCTCCAGTGACATGTTAAAAATGTCTGTGAACACCGGAGACAGCTGATCAGCACAGTGCTTCAGGGTGGATGGGGAGACAGAGCCCGGCCCAGCTGCTTTGTGGAGTTTCTGCCTCCTGAAAAGGCCATTGACTTCCCTCTCTGTGATGGAGAGAGGAGGGGAGGGGCTGGAGCTGGCCAGGTCTGAGGAGGGGGGCGAAGAAGTGGTGGACTGAGGCAGAAGCTGAGCGGGGGACTCTCAAAGCGGCAGTAGAACTGGTTCAGCTCATTTGCCAGGCGAGAATCGTTTATGGAGTGGGGGACTTTGGGTTTAAAGTTTGTGATCTGTCTGAACCCCCTCCAGACAGAACTGGCGTTGTTTGCAGAGAACTGGTTCTTTAGTCTCTCTGAGTACAGTTGTTTAGCTTCTCGCACCTCCTTGCTAGAAGCAAGCAAAATACCCTTTAATTTACACATAATTGTCTCATATTGTGCCTGTACATGTTAGTAAATGAAGCTGTTTATAATGATCATGCTGTCGTGAAATGAAAACAAAAATATTGTTTGATATTGTTTAAGACCTCGGTGTCAGACTGACTTGTTTCTGTATCTGTGATCCTGGTTTTCAGGGCGTGGTGACAGACCCCTCCCCACAGACAGCCGCCCCCTCCTCACAGGACCCCAGTGGGCAGCAGCCTATATCAGTGGAGAATACAGGAGATCATGCCACAGCCTACTCTTACCAGCAGTCTAAGTGAGTGTTGTAAGAATTAAAGGGGTAGGAGTACAATTAAGAAAAGTACACAGCATCTCTTTTATCTAAAACACAATTTCAATAGACTTTTTTTCAGTTTTAGAAAAAAAAAATATACTGGAAATTAGTTTAAAGATTTATTCATAGAGACTTGTCATTTGATGCTTGCATTTACATGCACCACAATTTCATAAATGTCTCAGATTCCCTCCCCATAAAACCACAAATTGTTATTTTTACACATTTTTTACGTAAGATAAACAAGATATGGTGTGGTGTGAGCTTTTGGGAGAGACGGGCAGTCTCCTTTGGCTTCCAGTCTTGATGCTAAGCTTAGCTGAAAGGCTGCTGGCTGTAGCTTCAAAGTTACCGTACAGACATGAGAGTGGTATCGATCATCTCATCAAACTCTCTGCAATAAAAAGAAAATGTCAAACTAGTCAAAATGTCAAACTAGTCATTTAAAGATGTCTTATTTAGCGCATGTGCATGGAAAAGACTAGACAGAAAAGGGGTTTGAAAATTGTCTCCTACCTAAAATCTTGAGATGTACTACAATAGTGTTTGCTAACATTGTAATTCACAAGATAAATAAATCACACTGAATAGTGTGTGTAAATAATCAGCTACAGGAGACTACAGTGTGTGGTTGTTGCAGAGACAAAATGTTAAGCCAATTGCTGTGTCGTTGTGGTCACAGAATTATGTCAACATTTGCTTGTAAAACATTTGTCTTGTCTTTCTGCCTCCTAGATAACCTGCTGGTGGTTTCCTGCAGGTTTCCTTTACACACAGCGGTTGGACAAAGAATGTTGTTCCTGCTTTAGAAACAGTATCATTGTTCACAGTTTCCCCAGTTACCATTTTTTCACTGACTTGTTTTTCTGTCTCCTTTAGATAACAAGATTGGAGGGAATCACTGCTGCATTGCCTTTAGGAGGACTGCATTGAGGCGCTGGATACAAAGAAAATCAAACACAGGGACAAAAAAAAAAAGAGGTGACATGGGCAACATTGAGGGGAGAATGCTTCCACTGTGCACAGGCACCAAATAAATGACAAAATGAAGAAAAAAAAAATCAATTATATTTCTTACCTGGTTGAACCAAGAAAAAGACAGTGGGAAAAAGAAATGGTGGTTTGCTGAACTTGAGGACAATGAAATCAAATGCAGTGTGCAACTTTGAGTTTATCATTTCTCACTGTGAGACTGAACTTTGCCTCCAGAGGAAAAAGAGAAGACAGACTGAAATCTGAACTCAACCAACAAGCTGTACAGAAAAAAAGAACATTTGAATGTGCAGGTAGATTTTCAGACTTTTTTATTAAAAAAAGGAAGGAAACAAAATCTAGAAAAAAACATATTGTCTTCCTTTCATATTAAGCTACATTATTTTCATTCTTTTTATTATTTGAGTAGTTTTCTAGAATATCAATGTTTTCGTAAATCTTTATTGCCTTAATTTTCAAATTTTGAAAAAAAATGTCCATAGTGTTGAATTATTAAAAAAAAGAAAGAACAGAGTTGTTGAATGATTTGAGAGGTTCTTGGAGATCTCTGAGAGTCTTAGCGATAAAATCTACAAAGCTATCTGTACAGGATTTAAAAAAATAAGGTTGTATTTGTATGAAGATGATTTTAAATTATGTGGTGCAGTGCAGCTGATGTTGGTTGGTAAGAAAAAAAATCTTTTATGGGACTTGCGGGAAGGGTCAACCCACTGCTTCCTGGAAAATGCAGTTTAATCATGGGATAAAAGTTCTTTTTCTCCATCATACACATTTTTATTTTATTTTATTATTATTATTTTTTTTTTTTGGCTGTTGATTGCAGTCTTTTTACCTTCAAAAATTTTTGCTTTGCCTGCTTTGCTTGTCTCACCGCAAAAAGTAAAAAAAAAAGGAACACTTCTGGCTTTCACAAAAAGTAGGAAAAAACGCTAGGATTTTTAAATGTGCAAAAAGCAATAGTTTTAGGAAAACTGTTGACAGTTTGTTGAGTCTTTCTGATCTGTTGAACAAAAGCAGCCTAAACGAGCATATTTTATACCAAAGATGAAGAAATTAGGTAGTGAAGAGCTCTTCTTCTTGTTGCTTTTTCAGTATTTCTAGAGTTTTCTTGCTTGTCATACTTTTGGAGTGTGAGATGATTTTATCAGTGACTGAGAACATGCAGTAGATCTTAAACACAACTGCCTCAATCAGAAGAGTTTGCTCTGATATGTTTTGTTTGTCAAGTGAATTTGCGCTGTAACATCAGTCGAGAAACCAGACACTTTGTATGGAGAAAGTGGAGGAGGTGGGTCAATTATTTGGATAAGTTGGTATATTATACTTATTATACTTGGTGGTAAAAAGGCTAGAAATGCATTATATCCTGCGGAATATTTGTGTGAACTCTTTAAGCCCTCCTCAGGCTGCATTGACCAATCCTTAATTCTACATGCAGACACTGAGATGCTATTAAATCATTTTACAATGCATAGTCTCAGTCCATACAACAATCTGTTTTACGCCGCTATCTTGCCAAACACAAGCCATTTAAAATGTGAGCATGGTGATGAACTCTATTAGAGGAAAGGGCATTTCTGTTGAACAAAATCATTTCATCTTATCTGTATTCTAAAAGGACCAGGAGAGTTTTTTTGTGTTTTCCTTTTTCTTTTTTTGTGTTGCCTTTGTTTGTGTCGTTTGAGAATTGATTATGATGTGTGAGCTGCTAAACACTTTTGTTTGTTGGCGATTTAGGTTGCATTGGTTTGGTGATAGCGGAGGAGGTGTAAGAGATTGACAGCAATTGGCCATTTTAAGCCAAGATAAAGACAGTTAATTGTTGTCCATGACTTGACTGTATCCCTACAAGTCTTTTACATGAAAGAAGAGACATGTTCCTGGTGGCAGCCTTAGAAAACACAACAAATAAAGATTACTCTCTTCTTAGTTAAAATCAGATCTTAGTTAAAAATAATCTGCATTATTTGTACTGAGTAAGAGGGCATCAGTTGAGAACAAAAAACAATAAATTAAACACTTTATGGATTTTACCTGGCTGGCATTGGCTCTGTCACAGCCTCGAAGCCACACCTACCTGACCCTCCACCAACGAAAGGACGCTAATGGAGACAGAGGAGCGGATAGACACATAGGAAAAGCATCGTTCAACCAAAATCAAGCAGATACTAACCCCTATGGGAAAATAAATTATTGAAAGAAGAGAGAAGGTAGAAAAAGCGAGAACAAAAGTAATATTTATGAGATCTTTTTTGTACAGGTGTGTAAAAGAAGATGCAACAGAAATAACTTTGATGATGCTATTTTTTTATTTGCTTGGTCACATGCCTCCCATGTCTTTCAAATTGTGATTCTGAGAGTGTCTGTAGAACCAGTGGATATTGCTGTAGTTTCAAATGTCTCTTTTTCTTTTTGTTTTCTTTTTAGACAAATCTTTCAATAAAATTAAAAAAATGTTTCAAACAGTCAATACTCATCTTGTGTATTCTGCGGGTACAACGCAGTACCACTAGAGTGCACTGTAGTACACAGTATGAGATAGGGGATGAAAGGTTATTCCGAGAAGAGTTGTGTGTGTGTGTGTGTGTGTGTGTGTGTGTGTGTGTGTGTGTGTGTGTGTGTGTGTGTGTGTGTGTGTGTGTGTGATTTAACAAGTCACCAGGGATATTACAGTGGCTCAGCTGATGCAGATGAAACAGTGGCATTTAGATTTTAACAATGTTTGGCTGTACTTTAATATCTCCCCTGTTAATTAATTAATAATTAATTACTTTGATTTGACGAAAGAGCTACAAATGATACAAGTGTTTAGAATTAAATGAAATAACATGCTGAGCCCAGGTCCTTTCATCAAAGGTATGTAATGATAGAACACGGTAGCTTAGATTTCATAAAACAGTCACAAAAAGTTAGTAGATATGTTTATTATATACTGATGAGAGACGGTATCATTATCAAAACAGTGCTAATACAGTCAGTGCATTACATGAGAACCATGCATAATTCTCTCCAGTGCAAAGACAATATTACTGAAAAAGCTACCCAAGTAGAGTACCATGTATACAGAATGTATAGACCCAAATACATACACACACACACATATGTTTTTTTCATGCTGTTTTCAGTCAGAAACTATGTTGGATATCCCTGTGAAGAAATCCCTTTCTCTTGCTATAGAGTGTTTTATAATTCATCTCAGCACTCACTCAGTCAACAATGCCATGACAAGAGCAGTTTTTTAATATTTGTCAGTCCCCTATCTTTTAAATGTACTTGGATGTACAGACAGTCTGATTCATTGCCCCTTTTAACCATGCCTTTTCCATTTAGGCTTGGTGTTGGTAATGGTTAAAAACGGTTCAGATGTTAACTGAGAACCAATATATATCTAATGAACAAGTTGTCATTAACTATTTATATCTATAAATTATTCTCTGCTGATTGAATGGTAAGCTAGCCTTTGATTGTGACAACCAGACATATTTCATTATATACTGTAACCAACACTGCGTATAGATTACACTGAAAACGGTGTGGATTGTCAGCCTTGACAAGACTTCATCACTATATTCAGTTCTCTGGTTCTCTGAAACTACCCCACTGACTTATCTCCTATTTAACCAATTATACATATCTAATATTTCTCAACAATAATCTAAGTACAGAGTGAAAGCCTTCCAAGGGCTGAAACAACACAAGGTTAGTATATAAACATGACATATTTAATAGGAAAAGACAACGTTTATTTAACTAAACAATTTCTCTCTCTTTGAAATGCCACTTAGTGCATGGAGGTTTTTGTATTGGGTGCACTAAGAGGTATTTGAAAGCTAGAGTGGCAGAACACAAATATGCCATAAATACCAATAATGTATATTATCCTGTGGCAGTCCATTTCTTTTATTGTCATAATGGCAACTGACCACTGATCGTCAATAGCAATCCCGACTTTCCACTGCAGTTGACTCCTCTTTCCAGCCACGCTGTGAGGAAGAACCAGTGTGGGTCGAAACAAGTTGCCGTTCCCCTTTTGTGATTTTTTAATTATTATTTTTAATCTTTAATTAATAAAGACATTTTAACTACACCCTTGGCTCATTGTGAATGTGCCTGAAGTAAGGCAGGGGCTTCCTTATGTCTATAATGTGGAGTTTTGTTATGTACGTCTGGTTTTCAGTGAGTTCATACACAATATAAAACGCTACAATAAATCTGTGGCAAAGTGTTGTCATTTTGTGTGTCAAGCAGATCCATTCAGTACAATTACATGTATAATACAGTGGGAGAAAAAACAATCAATCTGTAAATGAATAGCTCATGCTTTTGCCTGAGAGTCCATGTGTGTATGTGAGCACGCAAGTGGTCATTTTAAGATTACACAGTGGGTGCTCCTTCATCATTTGTACACTATCCAGGTAACTCTTGTGACCCCTTTTGCCAGCAAAACAATAGGAGCTTGAATGTTCAAAGATCCTATTACTTAAATCTATGCAAGTTTCCCTGAGGTACAAAATAAATTAAAAAAAATGTTTTAATACGTTTTGAAGAGTTTTTACAGTCGCAATGAAACCAGTCTCGCATCTCATGCTAGCTCAAAGACTCAAACACACTAGCAGGATACACAGTGAGAGGTTTTCATTTTGAAGCTTTTGCTTCAGTTTTCAAAAACTCTAATAAGTGAAACAGAGGGCAGTAAATAGCTCAGGCTGAAAAAAGAAAACATTTTCATTAGTAACTTTCAGTACAAGTGTCTTGACACATGCTACCAAAGTGCTCTCCAGCTACTTAACAGGGTTACAGCAGCCCCCAAGGTTTACAATGGCAGATCATTCCCTTTGTAAGTTGCACTCTCAATAGCAAGTGCGAATAAGGATGATGAAAACTAAGACAACAGTTACAATGGTTAGTGCTGAAAATAGAAAGATAAGTCCGGCAAAAATAGGGTTTGTCATGGGCGGTGTTTCTTTCACTTCAGACGGGATCATGTTGGACATACTCAGCATGTAGCCCAAACTCCAACCTATGCTGGTTTTCTTTACCTGAAGAGAAGAGAAGAGAATTCCCAAGTTCTCACTGGAAAAGTTTTAGGATGTTTTCACAGTCACTTTGCATGTCTAGAGAAGTTGAGAATATCCTGTTATGAAGCCCTAGGACAAAAGATGAGTCATAACACCCAAAGAACATCCCTGTAAAGAGTACAAGTGTATCTATTTTGTAACTTCCTCCAAAAGGACCTACGAACCACCAGACTCCCACACACCCCAAAGGCACCAAACAGCACAGTAACTCTCTTGTTGATTGGATCGGAAATTGGGAGCATCGCCAGCTGTTGAGGAACGGTCTTGTGATCAAATCTAAAGGGTAACCACCATGCAATTAGGAATCTGCAGCTGTAATGTACAACTTTTTAACAGCTACTATCTTTCTTTATGACTCATGACTAATAGACTGTCACAGAGTGTCACAGACCAGGAATCCCCTTCTTTTGAGGGAGTTCCATTGTGAAAGACGCCCCATGTCCTCAGGGCGTCCTGGAGCAATACATTGCCTGCCTTTCACTCTGGCCTCAACCTTTTGATTGCAGATGACTGGTATGTCTGCCATCCATCTTTAGTGGGTCTCTATGGGTGGCCTCATACACACTTTTGTATGTTAAACCCTGTTAAATCCCTTTGTCTGAACATGAGGGGCTGTTGCCAGCTGAAGCACAGCAACTCTCATCAAATTGCCATAGATGTAGTATTATTCATTTACTCCTTTATATATATTATTTCTCCCGAGAATATATAAACACAGGCTTCATAGCTGTGTTAGGGACAACAGAAGGCAGTGGGAGCAAGAAGTGTCTTTGTCTTTGTGAAAATTATGTAGTTTTTTGTTCAACCCACCTCTCTTTCGAAGTTGATGTTTTTCCAGGTCTCTCTGTCAAACTTGTATCCATCTGCCAGCAAAGTAAAGATGTAGTGAGCTCCATAGCAGTAAGTCCTAAGGTGTTTCTCGGAGATCATTTTCTTTTCTTTCCTCAGCTGAAAGGAAGAGAAACAAAGGTCAGTGTGTAGCCTGTGATTAGAAAGAATGATATAAATAACTGAAACTGAATGCTGCTAACAAAACATCAATGTTGTTGTCAAGATGAAGGCGAAAGACTTCAAGACCAGGACAAGACAGAGACAAAACAATGTGTGGAATCAAGACTGATTTCAATTTACAGTTCACACAGGCTTGTGTCTAAAGCCCCCCTGCAATACAGACATATCCACTCTTACATGGCAAGCACTAGTAAACATTTTCTTATTATTTCTTATTGTTATTTCTTCTTATTTAAAATCTCCAAATAACTTAGCTGATCATTGTAAAACAATAACCATATAACAAAGATTATCTGTATGTGTAAGTTTCATGGATATAGTTTCTTTTTAAATGCAGTTTTGGCATGGAGTACCAACCCTAAATCACACAGGAGGAAAATGTTGTCACATAGCCTGGCATAACTCTGGCAGTGATCTCAGAGCTACATTTTTGCCCATCCCATCATTCTACATTTTTTTATCCTATATTATCTTTCTTTTCTTCTCATGCTCTCCACCCTCCTGTTCCACCTTTTCACCTCCCATTATAACTATAGCTGTATATCAATTGGAAGAACTTACCACTGTCCAATTTGTGTGGCAGAATTTCTTAACTGTGGTGTTGAATTTATCAAGATCTGACTTGCCATTCAGCTCCAATGCCTTAGCGATGAAGAAAAATCCTGCATATGCCTGGCAGGAACAGTAGAAGCATATAGTAAGTTGTTTTCATCTTCATCTCTTTGCATGTGTTCTGTTTACATTCTGCTTTACCATAAAATCTCCAGTGACGGGTGGCTGCTCGACCCCATTGAAGGAGCACTGGGATGAGGAGCAAGTCTTGAAATCAAATATGGACTTCACGATGCTCCTGCACTTGTCTGAGTCAGCGGCTCCCACTATTGTGAATTCTTGATTTGGGTTGTATCTTTTTGGCTTCTGTGTGCACTCTGTATCATAAATGGACGAGGCATTCATGGTAGTGTTGTAACCGTCAGGGTAGCAGGGGTTAAAAACATTGGCTGGGTCAGAAGATTCCTAGAATGTTAGGAGGAGGAGGAAGAAAATGTGGAAAGAAGGAATGGGGGATGAGGAAGAAATAAAAACAAAAAGATAAGGTGGTGTTGGCAAGTATTAGCCAGATACAAACACCATCTCTCTCTCTCTCTCTCTCTCTCTCTCTCTCTCTCTCTCTATATATATATATATATATATATATATATATATATAATTTTAATTAAATAAGTCATGTTTACATATATATATATATGTGTGTGTCTGTAAACATTACTCTTAATTGAAATAAACATTCCCATGTACAGAGCCTAATGTAAATACAAACTTTAAAGTTAACATTTTATACCAGGCCCCTGCTGCAAATTTGTACCCATGATATATACTCACAGCATAGCATACTACTATTAGTTTCAAGAATTAAGCTATAAGCTGACAGAAATAATGCATTTCTCACAGACTAGCTTGACGACATTCACGGTCCAATCAATAATCTTAATGACATAATGCATTCTTGACTGGTTTCCCTTTGCCTGTTAGCAACTCAGGGACAGCAGCGTTCACTAATCAATTCTTAACTGGACATTAATGGATTCTGGCCCGCAACGTGCACCACACACACAAGCACTTAAAGATAGAACATAGAAACACATACTATACAGAGAGCAAGCTCAGGAAAGAACCACCACCTTTATGGTACCTGGGATATGACCTTCACTGCTTCCTCTGTACACAAACACACATACGATGAAAAGAAAAGCTGTCTACCTGGACTACTTTGTCGAGAATCCTCTTCTCAGCCTCATTTTTGCCATAGCAGAGGAAACTGTGTGTGTAGACATTGTAAGGGTAACCATACAGTTTGACATGCATGTAGTCAGCCCCCCTGAGATCATCCTGGACTGCAAAGGCAATCTGTGTTGATGCTCCACCAAGGTCCATGGACCCGACAGTCTTTGCCCCTTCTGGGCGTACATAAGTGTTCCATAGGTTTTTCTGCAAACATAATTCGAAATGTTAGTATATGCAATGGCCATGCAATGGCCATATTTGCAAAGCAGAATTCCTTTTAATTATTTTATTTATTATTTCCACATTTAAAGGGATACGTACACTTTGACTTACACAGACCAGATAGAATGATGACAGTGTCTTACCTCAAGGAAGTTTCCCATGAGGTAGTTGGCTGTGATCCACCCATACAGCCCTTCTTCTTGACCAGAAATGATGGAAGCATTTTGGAAGGTGAAAGGCAAAGAACTCAAGTAGTCAGTGAGATTTGCCAGGATTTCATTGGACCTCCGTTCATCCTTCTTACTTGTAGCAAAACAGAAAAAGGAACAGAATTACTTACTGATTCCATTGTCATTGCTACTGACCACTCCTGTTGCCAGTGTCATTACAGCAATATTTTGATAATCTGGAAAATAGACTTTTATGCTTTCTTGGTTCGATATGAAGTTGGTATCAATATGCTTGTCTGTAAGCTACACATGAAGCTAGAGCTGGCCAGTTGTCTTAGCTTAGCATAAAGACTGAAAGCAAGAGGAAACAGTAACAAAAAACATAGCCTATCAGTTACTTTAAAGCTCTATAATCAACATCTCTATATTTGTTTAATCCATACAAAAAAGTAAATGCAGTGACTCCGTATGAGTAGTTACAAAGTATTGTCACTGTGAGGTTACCTCCAGGAAGTCACTTTACCTAATGATGCAGAGCGATTAATGTAGTCTTTTAATGAGCATTCCTTTATGTCACTGGCCAACGTGGCTCCTCTAAAGGTTAAGACTAGGGCTATCTGCAAAACTTTTCTATGGATGACAGACGCTGTTGGACAGAAATGCATCGCCTATACCTCAAAGATCTCAGAGATTCTTTCAATGTGCTGGTAAAAGAAGCCTGGATACTTTACTTTGCAAACTTAATCTCTTCCTCACAAAGAAATCCCTGCACCCCACACTACCAAGTTTCTCTACTGATGACTGCAACATGTTCCCTACCTTCTTTGTTGATAAGGTTATGGCTAGTAGATCCAGTATTTTTTCTGACACTAACTACTACTGCTCTGGAAGTTTTCTAACCTATCAGCCTAGACTTGATTAGGAAGATGAAAGCCCTCTGGATACTATACCATCAATCCATTTTTTTTTTTTTTACCTTTTTTTTTTAAGTTTGACCAGTTATTGGCCTTGCTGTGTTAGCTATCATCAACGGTTCCTTCCTGCTTTGCCATTTCGCTACATTTGACCAATCTGCATGATTTGACAGCCATGTTAGGCAAATTTTTTTTTTCCAAATAAGAAATATCAGCAAACTGAGATCTGTAGTTTCAACAGCTGAACTAGAGATGCTTGTTTCATCTCGCATAGACTACTGTAATGCACTATTGTCATCACTTGATTACCCTTGATCATCTGCAACTAGTCCACAATGCTGCAAGGCTACTCACTAGGACAAATAGACGGTCTAACATTACCCCTATACTCAGATCTCTTCACTGGCTCCCTGTCGTATGTAGGATCCAGTTCAAGATCCTCACTATTACTTACAGAGAACTGCACAGTCAGGCTCCTGCATACATGGCTGTACTGCTATAGTCTTACTCATCAGCTCACTCTCTTAGGTCTAATAAGCAAATTTGCTGTTCCACACACTGGCCTTAAGAGCAGTGATGATTGTGCTTTGGAGGCAGTTGCACCCAAACTCTGGAATGCTCTGCCACCCACCCTTACAGACCGCTGATTCTGTGGATTCTTTCAAAAGGCAGCTAAAGACACCTTAAATACTATGTATTTATTGTGCATTTTTGTAGCACATAATGTGTATTTATCATGTATTTTGCTACGTATAGTGTATTTATTATGTATCTTTATTACGAACTATGTAAATGTAGCTCATTTCTTCATTTGGCTCAGGTGGTCATGTTATCTTCTGTGTTTTTGTTCTGTGAATGTTAATGTTGTTGTAAAGCACTTTTGACTCCCGTCTGTGAAACGAGCTACACACATAAAGCTTACTTACTTACATTATGTGTCTGTACATGCCAATATATATTTTTGTGCATGTACAGACACCTTTTTATATACAGTCTATGACAGACACATAAAGCATAAAGTCGTAAAGCATGTGTGTATTTACTGTAACACACACATATAAATATTTTATCACCTTGTTTTACCACTTTACTATTTTATTATTATATTTGTTTTTCTGTTTTGAACTGTTCAGTTTTAATAATCAGTTTATTGTTTTTACTTTTGAAAAAAATTGCAAAAATGTGGTGCATGAATGGAGTTAAATTGCTCTGATCCTTTCTGACACTCTCCAATACATTATAAGTATGGCAAGACAGCTAAATTATTTTCACTGTAATTACTGTAGCAGTCTCATTCCAGCAGTAGCTCCCAGAAATAGAGGTGTGGTTTTGTGTTTTTCAGCAGGAATGGCCTTGGTGATGTTGTCCATGCAGTCTTTGAATCCTTTCCACGATGCAGCATCTTTCTGTGGGTCTACTCTCATCTCTGAGATACCATCACCTGTGGGCACAAGACCAAGCTAAAATGATATTCTTAATTACAAGCACTGAAATCATTGAGCAACATGTCTAAGTTTTTGTGTTTCTAACATTTTTAACTTGGTCAGTTGGATAAAGGTTAATGGAGTATGTCTCAAATTTCCAAATGTGCAGCAAGGTATAGCTTTCAATATTCTTTTCATTACATCCTGTACTTCAATTTACACTACTCCTACATTTTCATTTTATTATCTTTTCAACCATTTCTATTACTACCTTTACATACAAAAGCTGTAATGTGCTCTTCTAGTTGTAGAGACAATGACTCACCAGGAACTTTACAGTTCATTATCTCAGTCACCACTCCTGTTTCATTCTCCTTCTCCCCTGGCCACTCATACAGGTACACATTGGAACGAGATGAACCTGAGTCTATCACTATGCCATACTGAAGAGAAAAAGAAAGAAAAATTCATGTTATAGGGTCACATTTTATTTTGTTGCGTCTGATTGCACTTCTGACCTTGATTGATAAAATATCTAAAAGCCCTAAATCTTCTTAACCTTTATTTAACTAGGAAAGTCACATTGAGGTTAAAACCTTTGTTGCATGATTTTAAATGATGTTGTTAATCTGACAACAATCTGAGACTATGGAGATTGCATTAAACTAGGCTGATGTGAACATTAGCACTCTTTTAAAAAACACACATGGTCCATCACGACCTCCATTCATCACCAAGCTGACTGAAAACCTCTGACCATGAGGTAAATGTAATGGAAAAGGTTAGCATATGATAAATCATGGAATTGCCCTGTTTATCCTGACATCTGGTTAAAGTCTGGATTCACATTCCCAACTGAGAATATGTGGGAGCTGAAGTATGGGTTTGTATACCTATCCCTGTCCCTCTGTGTTTTGAGAACTGTATTTTACACATTTACAGCCAAATACTGACTGCATGTTTATGTGTACATCCATTGCATGTATGTGTTCACCTCTGAGGTGTACTCTTTAGACCTCCATGTGTCCTGGATGATGGCAACCGCAACAAGAGCAGCAATACTGGCAAGGAGAAGAAGAAGCACTCCTGCTACACGACACTTGTAGCCCATTTGCTGTTTGGAAGCCATTTCCTGTTGGCAAGAAATAGGGTAAAAAAAAAAAAGATGTGTGGCTCTCACTAAAAGCATTTTAGCTCTCAAAGTGATGACACGTGGAGAGGTCTGAAAAGTGATGATGAGCAATAATAGCACACTTTATTTACATTAAGCTAGAAAAAAAAATGTTGGCAGCATTAATGGTAGTGATGGACTAAGCAATACCACCAGGTTTAACAAACACACAGGAGGAAACAAGATCAGAAGGAAAAACACTGTATATCATGATTGGCTGTCTTTACAGTTAAAATACTGTTTAAATGATTACCTTTTGTCACGCACAATGATAACAACACTGAAATACTTTAATCACATAACAATACCTTTGATCTGTTAATCTGCAAATATTAAAAGCAATTATATGAAATAGGAATTTTTTATGATGTCTGTTAGCAAAGAGAAAATAGGCTCTATAAGAACAGTGCAGCAAGAAAATAATGTCTCGGGAAATATACTGTCTTGCATATTTCGCCTCAAAGATTTTAATTGTGTTGTGTACAGAGACTTGAACTGCGTGTACAGTTGGACTTCAATACTCTCATGATATCTTTAATGATGAATTACAAATTCACCTAATTCAAAACTCTACACAAATTGGCAGAACTTGTTCAGGCCTTAAGGAAGGGCCATGGAGTGTGTGGGTGTATAGCTAAACTACAACATTCAACATAAAACTGTTGCCATATTTCAGTATTGCACAAACCCCAAGGACAGGGAAATCTGCCATTGAAAATCTTTAGGTTTGTATTGTGTTTCACTTCACTAATGGCTATGAGGAAGCAGCCAGACATTCAGGTCATCCAAAAATACTCACCTCAGGAAACAAAAATCAGTCAGATTTTGATCATTTATATAAACACGGTGTACCAGAAACTCCTCCGTTTGATTTTCGAATTCATTCTGAATGACAGAAAACAGTGTTTTTGCCAGATCCACAATGTGTGGTTTGATAGAAAATACTTACAAAAAAGCTATTTCTCAGATGCACAAACTTTGACACAACCTGCAGCTTTTGAAATGCAGCTCTTTGTCCCAATACACACACAGACAAATACACACACACACACACACACACACACACACACACCCTTAAACACTTTTTTCATTCTGATTTTTTATTCTGTTTTCCTTGCATGCTATTTATGTATTAGTTCTTTAACTTTATTTAAAACTAACTATTTTAGTAATGGCAGGTTATGCAATGGCAAGAAATTATCACATTCCTCTTAAAATAGTAAAATGAGGAAAATAGCATTGCTTAAAGTTTAAGCAAAGGACGATGCAGCATGATGTTGCAGCTTTAACTTAAAGCCGTAAAATCATGCTGTGTTTATGGCAAAGGTTAATCATCAATGGTTAAGGCATTGTAATTACAACCTTGTGTCATTCTACAGTTATACACAGTGCTGTCTTAGCCTTGTCATTGCTGTTATTATTAGACTGTCAAACTGTTGATAGATTAAACCGCAGCAACATTCCCCGTCTCCTTTTCTATCTCTCCCGTTTTTCATTACTTTTGTCATGTCTCTGAATTTCTTTTTAAGCTGTTTAAATCCAAAAATAAATATTTTGACTCCTTCATTGTCAGAAGACTGTAAAAACACCACAATGACAATGTTTGTGTTCAGAATTACCACAGCAACTGATGTGGAAAGAAGCAGACCAAAGCAGTTAGGCAAGGTGCTTACAACCAGTGGCGACATGTTAACAAGCATCTAACAGTCTCTTACAGATTTGGTATTAAGTCTGCTTAATACTTCACTGTTTTGTGTGTGATATTCCAGATTTCTCTTTATAACTATTATCCGGAAACAGACACAGGATCTATGTCTCTATGTCTCTCTCTATAGGATACTGTAAGGTTTCTGCCAGCATTGTGTGAGAACCAAATAACTCAGAGGTTCACTTTGCTTTTTACTCTTTACAGTCCGTTAGACTTATGTAACCTCAACATGAAAATATGATCTACTATCCTACAAAGATAGAACATGTTCTTTTCCCACACTCAGTAAAGTTAGTTTATGGGTAATGGTTGCTGCGTGTCTGAGCACAAATACTAAACTAGCAATATTACTAATGTACTGCATTTTAAAGAGTATAAACTAATAACTATTATTATAACTAACCTATTACAGAAAAAACTATATAAAAGCACACAGAAACACAACCCTTGAGGGTAATAAATAGATAGAACTCTCAGGGACTGTAACTAAGTTTGTGGACAATGTGTGCCTTACTACGACTAAAGCAGGGGTAACTGTATTTCTCCCTTTAATGTAAGTTTTGGTTTTTAATCTTTGTCAAGTTTTTATGGTATATTAAACGGTGTCAAGGGACTACTGTCCGAGTCCTCTACAGCTCTAAACTGGCAAATGTGGACAGACTCAAAAAGCAAATGAGCTAAGTAGAGACAGGTAACTTGGTTTTACTTTATTTTGTTTTGTTATTTACTGTAATTTTGAACTTACTCTGCATGTGAGTCTAGTTTGTAACATCTAAATTTAGTGTACTTTTTTGTATGAATAGTTTTGTCTCTACAAAAGTATAATTAGAGAAAAGCAACAATATTTCTACTTGTAGGATTGTCATTTTTCTCCATGAATGAAAATTTCTATAGGACGCTGAACTAGCCTGTCTCATTATTCATTTACACTTTTACACTGCAAGCAATTGCACATCTGCAATATGCTCTGAAGCACTCTGTTCTCTGTTGTCCACCCCAATGAAAGAAACAACCCTGTCTTACTTTTCATTTGTGCAATTACCAAATTACCATTTGTTCTTTAGTTTAAATAAAATTATGGCTTCAAATTAAGCTTCAAAACTGACAACCTGATACCCACAGTATCTCCACAAAGACAGCCATGTGAAGCTGGGAATGAAATAATTCAACATGCATTTATACAACATTTCATTTAACATGCAGTATTGCCTCTGCTTGTAGAGACTTGTCCTCATGAGGTTGAGAAGCAAAGAAAATGAAGTTGAACACTAATACATGCATACACAGCAGATCAGATTAAATCATATAACACAGTAAATAAACTTCCAATGAAACACTTTTACCTATGTCAATTACGCCTTTGAGATTAAGTTAGGGGGTTTTCAACAGGTAAATAAATGCATGTGAGAAAAAGAGGTGTTTGTTTCTTACCTTGAGGAGCCGGTCGGTAGATCTTACTTGGGAGTGGGAGTGAGATGGCTCTGAATAAGTGATGAAGAAACAGAGCAGGAAATATGGGAGCTACAAAGGAAGACAGAGAGAGAGCAAGGGAGTGTGTATGAGTGGGGAAGAACTAAAGAGTGACTGGCCCACAGGAACAGGAGTGGTGTACCCCAACAAAACAGAGCGAGGGAGAGAGGGAACATGGGAGGAGCTATGTGTACAAACTCAAGTTTTCACCACTCCCACCAAACCGGGGAAATTGAGCAGCCAGCAAAGGAAGCGCGGCCAGTGAATGATGCAGGGCTGTTCCTTGCTCCCTTACTGTGTCTAATGTTTAAGCACGGATGCTTGTGTGTACGTATGAAACAATGTGAGAAGAGAGAGGGGCAGCGGTGGTAAACTTAATTGATGTAATTAATAAGATCAGAGCAGTAGTGCAGTGTGGCCGAGTATCTGCTGCACAGGTTATCACAAAGTCAGCTCTTATTTGGTAGGCTTGAACTGAGGGACAATGGATGATGAAAATCAAAAGAACAAGTAATGTATCAACAATCAAAGATTTGTTGATACCTGCAACTCCCACTATGGCTTATTTATTTGTCTAACAAAGTGCTGTGGAAAATTATGCTGTAATCCAGTATGTTTGTTTTGCTTTTAGAGGCAGACACTAAAGAGCTGAAAGCATACTTGTAATTGTATGTGCAGATGTTTGTGTGTAATTTTATGTGCATGCAAACATGTGTTTCGATAATGTAGCACTTTCTGGACACATGAGAATTGCTTGCATTTAGGAAGTGGCTGGCAGGTGGTGCTCCTAGGACACAAGAGAGGCAGATTTGTACACAAAACATGAAGATAGTGTTGTTGTACTCGAGATTGTTTTGAAGCTCTCGTTCTTGTCTCAGAATCTATCGCATTTCTACTCGGTCTTGTCACGGTCAAGACCGGTCAACAACTGCGGGGATATCACTAAATTGCCTGTGCATTGTCTGATCTATTTGTTAACATCCTTACTTTTATTGGAAGTAAAACTTACTGCTTCAAATGCAACCAATCATGTGACTTATTGATCATTTTATAGCTGTTAATGGCTGTCACCAGTACTCCAAGAAAGTGAATGTCTGGGAGCTGGAGGATATGCCAGTAAAATCTGCAGTAATAAAATTTGACAACCTAAACTTAAACCTAAACTTCCAGAAAAAAACACAACAGTCTGTAAATTCTACAGTGCAAAGCTTGCAGAGAGGGCTGGGACTGTGTCAAACTATTATCACCACTTAAAATAAAGGAAGGTAAGCTATGTGTAAGTGACTTTAGCAATCTTCCTCTGTACCAAAAGTCTTGACCCACCAACCAAAGAGATTTTGCAAATATTAGCTATAGATATTAGTTACCTATGTTTATACTGTATGTTTCAGGACTCTATTTTCAGTTGCTTGCATTCTATTTGCCACCTAGCTAGGTGTGCACTGTCAGGGATTCTTCCCAAAGATGTCAATGAATGAATTCTTTATACATGGCCACAGAGAGAAAGATCACAGTTCTCTCGCAACATGCAGCCTCCATTTCCTTAAATACAGTCAAGTACAAAGGCACAACAGCAAACTGTAAACTGCAAAATAAATGGCAAATCCCATCTGGAGTATTAGAATACACTCAATGGCTCTTGCTGAGCAGATAAAAGGAAATGTATATAGCAAAAAGATGTCCCCCTACCCCGACCGTCTCATCCATTGGTCTATGTTAAATCTCACCTACATGCTCGCAAACATTTATTGTAGACCAGGACCCTCTGACTAATAATCACTGTTTACCCACAATCACTATGACCAAGACTTATTTTTCAGAGTTAAATATAATGAGTCCTAAGAATCTGCAACCTAAAATCTTGTTTCAGATTGCTCGATGCAAGTCAGACAACGATCTACACTCTACACCCCCTATCCCTGCTTCCCTCATCTCATCATCCCTTCATCCCTCATTCCATCATCCCCCATCCCTGCTCCCTTCATCCCCTCATCCATTCCTATTCAATCAGGGCACAGCTCTCTCATGTCTCATCTAGGTACCGTCTGAGGGGGCTTGAAATAAGCTTGGGCGAGAACACTTCCGAGACGGAACCCCCACACTGAGTCTCTCTGCCCTGTCTTCTGTACACCCTCTCAGACCAGCCTATAAGACGACATCCTTCTTCCACCATCACCCTTCCCCTCTATATGCATTAATCCATCCTCCATAATCCATGCATTCCATATTTGCATGTACCTCTAAATCACACATTGTTGTGGCGGGGTCCTTGCTAGTGAGGTACGTATTGAACAGGTTGCTGTTAGTGTGACTAGACATCCCAAAAAATTCAGGACAGTGCCAAAATACAGGCAGTTGTCCCGAATCCTGTTTGTCCCAAAAATTTATCAAAACCTGAGTTTTGCTTAGTTATAGCCTATTATAACATTAAATATACTAATCATTGTGGAGAATAATTTCGGTGTTGTGCACATATGAGCACTGTTCCGCCTCTCCATTGGCTACAGCAGGGACTGCAGTACAACAGCATTGTTATAGCCACAAAGAAACATGTTACATAGAAAAGTACACATTTACACTTTATTTGGAAGTTTAATCACATTAAAGATGATTGTTATTTCAGTGTTATGGTAAAAAAAAATATCTGGTTTGGCCAAAACATACCATACCAAAACCTGGTTGCCACAATGCCCTTGCTGTATTATTGGATGGTTTAAGTTGATTTTGTTAGGAGGCGGGACAGAAAGGACCCAAACGCAACACTCAGAGGGAAGGAGGTTTTATTGAGGGTTCACGGAGGGGGCTAGGGAAGAGGTGAGGGAGGAGAGGTGGACACCAGGGGACGCGGGCACGGAGGACCGAGGAGTAGGCGAGGCACGGGTGGTGAGGCGAGGAGCAGGGAGGAGCCGGGGGGGCGCCGTGGAGGAAGCCCGAGAGGTGAGGACCGGAGGATGAGCCCAGCCGACTGAACGGACGATGAGGGTGAGTGAACCTCGGAGGGAAAACAGACAGAAATACAGGGTTAGTGACTGGAGCGACAGAATGCAGGGAAAATGAGGAAAGAGGGAGAGAGGAGGAGAACACAGGGAGGCAGGCAGAGCAAAACAAAGGGTGAAATAAAGTGAGAAAAAAAAGTAAAACCAGGACACTCACCGTCAGCTGGGCTGTCCCCACAACAGATTTCAGCTCTTAGAGTTTGTATGTGGGTGTTCTTATGGGAATGTGGATCTTTCAGATCAATTTAAGAAGTGCCTATGTCCTGCATGTTCCACATTTTATCGTGTGTCATGTAGCGTGCAGCATTGGTCCTGGGGCCTGTACTACGAAGCGAGTTCAACATACCCAGGATATGATTTTGTTGTTTGGCTTAACTAACCCTAACAATCGCGATCAGGATAAGCGGTGGGCCTACCATGAAGCTGGTTATCAACTCGGTAAGTCAACCCGGGGTTTCCTAATCCAGCCGTGAGCACGTTCACATAAAAGAGGCGGTGTTAGCAGCAGATGACCAATCGCAGACATGAACAAGACCAACCATAGACAAAAAGAGTTCGGAAGCTGAGGTGGTGGCTGGGGTGCTGGAGAAGGATTGCGTGGCAGGATAACTGACCCTGTGTAGCCCATGAAGTACCCACAACAGCAGCATAAAGCTAGCAACCAAGCTATCAGACCATCAGAGGCTGCTGACAAACTCAAAAAGGACTAGCAGTAACATACTTCAGTCCAGTGAAGAGGTGAAGAAGCTCAAAGTGATAGCTGAAGCCAAAAGAGTTGGGTTCAAGGCTTCCATCTCCACCACCATGCATGATGTTGTAGTGATGGGGCAGTGGATAAAATACGTGCCTTTGGTGTGAGAGACCTGGGTTCAGTCCAGAGGCATGCAACCTCCAACATTGATAGCAATTGTAAGTCGCTTTGCATAAAAGCTAAATGAGTAGCAAATATCAATGTAAAATCTAATGTTAATCTGCAGAAACAGCAGAATTCTTAAGAGAGCAAATAAACCCGAATTGAGGGTGCTACTGCCATATCACCTTACTTTCAGTGGTCCCCTGTAGAAGTTGAAGAGTATCCAGGAATCCATGTTGAGCCTCCTCAGCCTGCGGAGGAAGAAGAGCCTTGCGGTTTTTGTAATGGTGTTGGTGTGGTGAATCCAGGTCGGGTCCTTGCTAATGTGAACGCAGAGGAACAGGTTGGGAAGCAGAAAGCACGGCCTTATAATCCACTGGAGGCTTCAGAAAAGGCTGGCACGTGGTCCCTGAAAAACTAGGGACGGCATAGCTGTCCATGGGCCAGCAGTGGAACAGAAACAGATTGATACTCGTCCGAGCTTCTCTCTCTCTGCGGAGAAAGGAAAGATGGCCAAAACAACTTTGCTGTCAACAATTTTAGTCAAAAAATTTAAACAATCCTGAACTATTCCATGTCAAAGTTCACAGGCAACAATGAGTTCCAACGACAGAACTAGTGACTTATACGGTTGCAGAGCCTCATTGAAAGTGTTGCATTCAAACACCCACACAGTCCTTTTCACCATATCCTGCAGCAACAGTAGCTCATGACAATTTCCTCTTTCTTTGCTCCAGCCTTCTCTGAGCTAGGAATGTGAACATAGGATAGGCGTGAGTATATTGCAGCTGGTCTTACTACCTGGCTTTTTGCCTCCGTTCTGCACTATGCTTAATGACATATTTTTGATTTGTTGTATCATTTTGGGTGATACATCCTAAACTGTACAATGTTTACACAAACACCAGAAATGCTCTCAAGTTAACTTCTCTCCTCTCCTCTTCACTTCTCTGCTCTTCTCTATTTTTTTTAGCACCTATAGTTGCTGCAGTGCTTCACATCACTGTGGCTGCTTTATAAATCTAGTGGATTCCTTAACATTCCTGCATGTGGGTGGTCTTCTGGTATCTGGACTGTCTACAAAGAAGACACTGATGAGGCCAGTCAAAGTGAATTACATGTCTGAGTCAGTGCTCAGTGAATGAAGATAAAATATTTTTAGCTGCCTAAAGTGAGACCTGAAACCCACTGGTCTGAATGAACCGGAAAGACAGGATGCTGACAATTGAATTTGCACCAAGAGAGGAAATCGAAGAAAGGCAGCGAGCTCCTATTTAACTTTATGGGTTTCAAGCCTCCTGGATACACATTACATACCTATCCCCCAGCGGCACTGCTGTAGTATTGTAGTGGTGTGTCCATTCCAGTGTTGCTGTCTGTCATGATGTATATAGGTAAGTATTGCTGCTGCTCCAAGTAAAACATCTGCAACAGATGTAATGTAGCACGGCTGTAAGGTATCTGGAAGGCTAAATAAGTTAGGGCTAAACAATAATATATACTGTACGTATATCAAATACGAATAAAATATTTGCAAAACCAATTTTTTGGACATCATACATCCTGCATTGTTTACATCCACAGGACTGTGTCCACAGTGTACCTTTACATCAATCGTATAATACTTTTTAAAAGAAATATGTCATCATAATAAGGAAACATTTAATGAACATATCAGCAAAGTTGCAAAAAGTTCTTACTGAAAATAACGTTAACTGTCAACTTATTTTATTTCTTTTCCCTAAAATATCTACCCATGGCAACTAAAGCATATGTTCATGGTCTTTGTTAAATATCAAGTATAACCAACACTGACCTGACAAGACTTTGTATATGAACTCTGTGTTTTCCTAACTTTAACCAGTGTTTTTGTATACTAAACTTAACCAAACACAGGACACAGGACATGAAGTTCAGTCTCCAAGGTTAAAGTCTGGCTTCATAAAGGCCTACTGAATATGGTAAAAGCAAAATTTATGAACTTAAGTCATTGAGATCCAAGTCTAACAGCTGCTCAATTGCTTTGACAGTGCAGGCAGATAATCAATAATTGGACGTTCTTTTGTGTCATTCTTTTAACAAACCATTATGCAATATGTTTTCTTACTGACTTGAAGAACAAATTCAATATTTTAGTCTTGTCAGTATTCTTGTGAAAGATTGAACTATTGGTGTATACCCTTCAACCAACTAAGCAGAAATTCCATCAGTCTCACAACATTACTACACATCAAGACTGTTGGTAGTCTGCTGAGATTTAGAAAGCTGCCCAGAGAAGTTCTCGCTAATTGTATGTGTGTCTGATGTGGTGCTTTTCAAATGCACTACATACCACAGGCCAGGGAGGAAATGTTGTGACATTGCTAGTGGTCAGATCAATTAGAGGACAGAGGCACTTCAAATCCGCAGAAAGACCCTGGGTTATGCAATTCAAATATCTTAATTTGAGAAATGCTTGATAATGGGGTTTGCTCTGTCTGTGTTCCCCTGTCTCTTTCTCAGTTGATTTCTTCCTCTTTTTTCTTTTTTGCTCGCCTACTTTCTTTCTGACTCATGCTCAGCATTTGCCGAACCCTTTCACTGCACAGTTCTTTTCTCACTTACACACAGTGTAACCACAATTTAAATGCAATGTAATTTGTTTGACATATTCCATAACTAGAATTATTTTATTGCATTTGAAAATGTATCCTATTGTGGATTATACTATTGGAAAGTATTCACTGTAATTTAATTATTATGAGGCTACTAAAATAATTTAAATTGGTATACTGGTGCAATGTGATCAAAATCAATATCCTAATGAAAATGCTTTCATGTTAGATTTTAGAAGTATAAAGATCATTATTATTATTATTATTATTATTATTAGTAGTAGTAGTAGTAGTAGTACTATCATTATTATTGTTATTGTTGTTATTTTACATTTTATTTCACTTATGTGTATTTTTTTAATAGCAAACGAACAATTCTTGTGTTTATGTAAATGTTTTTATTTCACACTTGCTTTGACAAGGTAAACATCTGTTTCCTGTGCCAATAAAGCCGCACTGAATTAAATTGAATTGATACTTGCAGTATATCCAAACATGGAACATACGTCATACATATTCAATAATTTAACTGTGCCATATTGATAGAAAATGAGCCATCCAAGTTTCTAATGTGTGGGTTTCTGATGTGTCTATGCTTGGTAATGATATGGTAATGACGTAGCCTCTACAAAGTATAGAAAACACTCTCCTCCACCACTGATAATAGGCTACAGAGAGACATTCCCAGGAAAGATGTAACACAACCCCACATCTCTTGCATACTAAAGCTGTGAAATAACACTCATCAAATAACTATTGAATTATCACAAAGGAAACACTTATCCTAATAGAATTGTAACTATTAGTGTTAACAGCAATCAGTGGACAGGTCAACACGAGGCATTAAATGCTGGCAGTGTAACATGATCTCTGAGGTCCCATGTGTAGTTGTGACTTTAGATTCAGTTATCTGCTGATAGCTGCTAGATTTAAATTTTTTACCAGGTGATGCATCCCAAGTGAAAATGGCAAGCATTCAACTATTGGGCTGGACTTTAACACTGGGACTCTGGGATTGTGTAAGGATTTTTCCTTTCCGTTTTGAAATACAGAAAGCTTAAGTTGAAAAATTAGACTGTCCACATAGTCATGGACTGCACTGTAGCTGCACTGTGCTGCAATCTTTAGTCAGAAATACCTTACTCTACGTCAACCACTATTAAGTCATCGTTTCCCTCTCACAGACACCAGTCACTATGTATTAATTAAATCGACAATAACAAATTTTTTGGCCACTTGGGGGCAGCACATACCTTTCAAGATGATAAGGTGCAGTGGCGTGTGGAGACCTTTTTTTGAATGGGGTCGCACAAATGGGGCACAGAGTTATGCAGTGGCGGCATGAATTATGTGTGCCCACCTGCAAATTTGCAAAATTTGCTAAAAAGATACATTTTGAATTACAACTATCCTGGATATTTCAAACAATTTCACTCGCCTATTCTTGGGTTGGCTTGCAAAGACTATATGAAGTTTGACAAGTAAAGCTTTTCGTTTATGAAATATTTTCTAACAGTTTGAGCTACGTTTCCGGAAAATGAGATGGCACCTGGGTAGCCCAGTCAGATATCAGGGGTGGCCCCTGTCACCACAAGCTATGGGCATGATACATCAGACAGGCACATAAGGGTACTTCGTAAAATGTCATGGCTACTCCCCTTTTTGGGAAATAGAAAACTGAGTATCCTATAGATGTCAATGCAATTTGTTGTGCTTTTGTATTACAATTTTGAGTGTGTATGCCAAACCTTAATCAAACCATTGTTTTATAGACATGTTTAATAATTATATTGCAACTTTGCCTGAACCTATAAGCAATCACGATATATTAATACATTCAATCTTACCTGTCCAAGAGGATCAATGACCCAAATTGTTGAAGAGGATGTCAAATTGTGGAAAAAAAGAAGAGAAAACTAGAGTGGTGTTCTTCTCAGCAGCTGAACAATCCCTGCTGAGTCATAACCAGAAATGGCAAAACTATCACAATTAACAAGGTGAGGGTGGCCCAAAAATTGCAGACTGACTAAATGCATAAGTTTAACAAGCCTGACTTTACTCATTGTTTTCTTTGTATTTGTTAAGAAATGAACAGTCATATCACTACCCTAAAGTAAGACTATATTAGCTAGATTATTAGTAGGCTGGACAATATCATATATATGTATATATATATATATATGTTCAAATCTGTTTAAAATGTTTAATCTTGGAATGATGTTTGATACCCAGAACTGCGTGGTCAGTCAAGGATGCTCCAAAAGAGAGGCCCGACACTGCCCGGAGGAGAGAAGCTGCTGGCTCGACAGATTTGGGACTGTAGGGCCTAGGTGGCCTGGTAAGCAAAATAGTGTGAAGATCAATGGTTGTCAACCAACTCGACATTTCGCCTCTCATCCAAGAGGCAGCTTCAGTTCTATGAGGGACCAAAAATGACATATATATAAATAAATAAATGCAGAAATAAATAATTAAATGCAGATATAAATTAAAATTAAATATATTTTTGTAATAAAAAAAGGCTATTTCTGTACTTATTTCTGTATTTCTATATTTATTTCAGTATTTATTTATGCATTTCTACATGCACTTTTTTCTGTATTTCTACATTTATTTATATATTTATTTCTACATTTCTTTACATATTTATTTATTTATTTGTTTCTACATTTATTTATTTCCCCATTTCCACATTTATTTATGCCTGTATTTCCACATTTCTAAATTTATTTATGCCTGTATTTCCACATTTCCACATTTATTGTTCCCTGCACCTTTATGCTAATAGAGTGGGTGGTGCCAACATCAGTCTGAAGCAGGATTGGTTAGCTGGGGGCCGCATCACAAAAAGTTAACTTTAAATTGACTTCACCACCACACATAAAACACGGCTTAATAGCAATCACATTTAACAGAAGCATAAAATTTTTCTTAATGGTAACTGTTAAGATTAGTTTATTTGTTAGTCACCACCACTAGCTTAAGAGCTTTAGCCTTTAGAAACAGCAGCTGAAAACAGCAGAGCAACGGGCAGCTCCGTATGGGAGCATTTACCGTAAATATTCAAATAGGGGTGCACTCCAGATTTAGCTGCGGCTAACTGATGTGGCTCTCCAAAACAACAGCACACATTCCTGCAGTTCTGTGTACGTATAAGTCGCTAATTGAAAACTCTGTAGGTCAGAGTGTCCACATGAAAAGAGTAGGAAGACATGGCTGGTAGTGTCTTCAAATAGAGTTGCTAAACACCTCAGCGCACTGAAGGAAGCCATCTGTATGTGTAAAGAGCAGCTCGCTGATGTCTGCAGGCAGAGAAGGCCTAGAGCTCTGACTGGTCCACCAATGGGCAGAAGTTGACCCCTTGAGACACAGCCCACATAAATAAATACATTAAAAAAATTTGTAATTAATAAATAAAGTTTAAGATTATAACGGAGAATAAATAATTAAGGTAATTATAACAAAGGTGAATAAGTAAAGGCAGTAATTAAAATATATACATTTATGTCTCCTTGTATAATTTAATTACTACCTACATTTATTTATTTACTTTATTTTTTTGTGTATTTAATTGGATGCTTATTTATTTATTTATTTCTGCCTGTGTCAGGATCGGTCCTCCATAAATTAACATTAGGGCTGGGCAATATAGCCAAAAATGTTATCATGATAAAAATGTCATATCCTTCAATATTGATTATTAAATGTCAATCTTTTTTTTTTTTTTTTTTCAAATTTAAAGCCAGATAATTGTGGTTTTATATTATTCTTTATGGTCTGAACAAATTCTTGATGCCAAACAGTGGATCACTTTACAAATCTGAGGCATAAAATCTAAGTAAAATTAAATAAAGTAAAATATTTTTTCAGTCCCTTTTCCTCAACAGAATATCTTAATAGAAAAATGAAGTGTTCATTTCTTATTCAAATGAATTAGCATTAATATATTACTACATTTATTAAACATTTGTTATTTTAATTTTATTGAGTAAATAATATCACTATGATGATCATTATTGATTTATTACACAATAAAAAAAAACACAATGATTTGATTTATCTGCAAATGTGTATTCAAACTCAAAATTAGCTCTCTTAAAGTGAAGTACCTTGTGCCTACAGGCCATACAGAGCACCCTATATAATATGTACATTTTTCATAGAAGTGGAGGTGCATTAGTCGGTCTACTGTCTGCTGTCACATCTCTAGGCTAGCTCTCTCACCCAAATGAGGGAGCGGTACAACTAAGCATAGCTTTAATGTTGGGATCTGTATGCAGCTGACAAGTAGCAAACGGTGATGCAACTTAATTATACTTTCCACGTTCCGCGAGGGTCCGCCTGACGAAAAAAACATCATCAGAGGGGGTACGGTCTGTGCGGACGTCCGCATGCCTCCTTTTTTGACCGTATGGCAAGCCATTAGTGCCAAAAACCGTCACTCTTGTAGCACGTTTTGCTAACAAAACGCCGTTTTGTTTTGACACGCCGTAAAAAGCGGCGTTTTGTTAAAAAAAAAACGCCTTAAAAACGGCGTTCAAATCTCACAAAGGACAGCGTAAAACACGCCGTTGTCTAAAATGATAATGAGCTTTGGATTTTACAGCCAATAAATTTGAACCATTATCATCCAATCGGTACAGAATAAGAACAGACCACACTAATTCAGCACGGATCTACTTTGCTGTTTGATTGTAGCCACCCAATGGCAGGAAGTAACCACAGACAAGCATGAAACACCACAAAAGTCCCAGACTGATCAAGGAAAATCACTACATTTACCAAAATTTGAGCTACTCTAGGTTATAGCTTGTAACATCTATTGATTGATGATTTTAGATCAAATTTGACATAAATGATTAATTTGCATTTTATTTATCGTCACTGTCAGATGAAAGTATCTCCTAAAATAGCGCATACAAACATAAAGAATGTAAGTAATCACCATAAGTGGAACAACTATCTTTACATGGATATCAGTGAACAGTTTAAGCCTCAATTCTCTTTATGACCCCTTCAGTCGGTGAAGTATTGAGTATTTACCTTTGTTTCTACAAAGCTTTGTTTTACCATGTTATCCTAAATTCAGTATGATCCAGACCAAAGGCAACCTGACACAAACGTGTGTATCAATCGATTCAGGGAAAACACAGCTTGTCATTTATTCTCTGGCTGTAAACTTTTTATTTATTTATCCAAAGCTATCCTTCTGGACTCCTGTCATAATATATGTGTTCCCCTGCAGCCTGCATCTCTAAGGCCTCCAAGCAAGACCTCACTACTGCGCATTTCTTGGAATTGTAAGTGCTACAGGACGGAGACTGACGTACTGCTGACGTATTGCGGTAAGCGTGTCGACTCATTTCCGTTTCCGGTGCTTGTGTGTTGGTACCGTGTTGTTCTGCTCTCGCTAAATAACAGTTACATTTGTTTGATTACAGCGGCCAACTGTTCGCTAAACACTTATTCTTTACAGTAATTTTGCCTAAGCACTCACAGTTCTTTCCATCTTTTAGTGACTGCTGTTCAATCTCATAGTTGTTCTAAAGTTTTGGTAGCTGACGCTACAGTACTTTAGCTTAGCCCGTTAGCGACTAAGCTAGCGATGGCTTCTCCTTCTCCCTCTCTCTCTCCTACTTTCTCCTGCTCGGTGTGTCAGATGTTCAGTTACTCCTCTGCCTCCTTTAGCGGTAATGGTACATGTAATAAGAGTAGTTTATTTATAGACATGGAGGCGAGGCTCAGTGATTTAGAAGTCCGGCTCCGCACCTTGGTAGATCAGTCTTTAGCTACTGTAGCTAGCCAGTCCCCGGTAGTCGGTGCGGAACGGCCTGAGTTAGCCTCTGGTAGCCGTCCTCCGGCATCCCCTGTGCAGCC
>NC_060152.1:23518036-23518636 GCF_021292245.1 Micropterus dolomieu | reverse complement strand
TAAGCATTCAAAGTCCACGGGGCATCATCAACCTGTTCACGTTTCTAACAGATTTTCCCCACTCAGCGACACACCCGCTGAGAAACCAACTCTGATCATTGGCAGCTCCATTTTGAGAAACGTGAATTTAGCGAAGCCAGCGGCCATAGTTAAGTGCATCCCTGGGGCCAGAGCGGGCGACATTGAGTCGTATTTGAAACTGCTGGCTAAGGATAAACGTAAATACAGTAAGATTGTTATTCACGTCGGCGGTAATGACTCCCGGTTACGCCAATCGGAGGTCACCAAGATTAATGTTGAGTCGGTGTGTACATATGCAAAAACAATGTCGGACACCGTAGTTTTCTCTGGACCCCTGCCAAATCTGACCAGTGATGACATGTATAGCCGCATGTCGTCATTCCGCCGCTGGTTGTCGAGGTGGTGTCCAGCAAACGATGTGGGCTTTGTTGATCATTGGCAGACTTTCTGGGGAAGACCTGGTCTGATCCGGAGAGACAGCATCCATCCCACTTGGGAAGGAGCAGCTCTCATTTCTAGAAATCTGGCCAAGTTTATTAGTGGACCAAATCCATGACAACCCAGAGTTGAGACCAGGAG
>NC_060152.1:23507576-23517936 GCF_021292245.1 Micropterus dolomieu | reverse complement strand
TAAAACATCAGCAATTTAACTATCATCATTTATGTCCATGTTTCTTTCCCCAGTACATTCCTCATTACTGTCAGTGATCTTTTGTTTTCCCCTACCTCTTTCATAAACTTCCAGTTTCTGTCTCATATACTTGTGCAACTCTTCAGGACCCATATATGCCTCTTCCAGAAATCTCTCTGCAGCATCCACCACCACTTTAATAACGTCAGATCTTCTGGTTTGGTCTCTAACTGCCCACAGAACATCTACCATGAATGCCAGGAATGACTGGGTTCCCACAATCTGCCTCACTTTCTCCCTATCAGGCTGGGAATCAGAAGGTACTTCAACTACCACTTGTCTGGAAGGTTCCCCCGTTCCCCTCACTTTCTTCAGGGCATCTGCATATGATATTTTGCCTTCAACTCTCAATTTCTCTACTCCCACAGCTCTAACATGATGCTCACATCCAGTCTCAACCTCTTCGATAGCGCCTCTTCCAATCACTTCCTTGATCCAACTCTCGCCCGTCTATCGACATGGAAAGTAATGTTAACTTAATGGTTTTATAGCGCAGCGGTGCCGTTGTCGCGGTGTGAGCGCGGCGCACATTGCATCCTGTCTGAGAGCCCAGGTGAGGTTGTGCCGCGGTTGTCGCTAGCATCAGGGTTAATGTTATCACTCAACTTTTGTCAGTAGCTGGTTAGCAAGACACGGGAGCTTAGCTTGGGTCTGTAGTGTACGTCATTCACTGACTGTGGGGTAACGTTAGCTGTCTCAGTCGCACACACTAACACCACCGCTGTGTTCACGGTCTTAACTGTACTGCTAGCCTCTACTATAACGTTATGCTCCTGTTGCTAGTCTCTCTCTATCTGTGTTTCTCTCATTGTGTCTGCGCCTATTCTTGAATGAATTCGGGTTTTGTATGACACATTTTAGTTAAACATATGAGAACCTAGCGTGGGTATTGGCCACAAAGTTAATGTTGTTGCTATTATATGCTGGTCAAATTATTTCAGTTTGTTTGGATTACTTTTTAGTCAACTGTACAGCTGTTTCATATCCCTCTGTTTACTTTTTCTCAGATAATGATATGGACACCTATAAACAAAGCTAGACAGCAAAGAACCATGACAGAAAAATCCAAAGGACAGACATAATTATCCGGGTTCTCTATGAGGCTGTGGCACAATACACAATGTACGTAAGTGTGTTGAAGGCAATGTTAGACATGGAAAGCGATACAGTGATTTGCAAGACTTGAGTGTCAATGATGTATGCTATTCTCTACTTCCATTAAAATTTCATCTGATTCTAGGAAACCACCAGAAATGGTTACATTCCCTATGGGGTAACATATTTTTATAGGTGTAACTGGAATATTTTACTGAAGTCTTTGTAGATCGTATTTGCCCCATGAAACAAAATTCATGCTGACAAAATAAATGGATGGTGTATGGTGCATGATTATTTCAAGGAAGGTGGCCTTCAATTGATTTACATTTCTTCTCATGTAGGTATCCCACAACTTCCGAATATGTTCAAGTTGCAAAGATGCTGATCCTTTCCTTAAGGATCTCGAGAGAAATGGTTATGTAAGTGCATTTGCAAATAACTATACACAGTATTTTTAACATGAGGTATATTATCTTCTAAATGTTATGTGCAGGTCTGTCATAAAAGGAAAAAACTAAGCAACATTATTTAGTATTTTCTTCAATCACACATAACACTTCATCTGTTTGTTATTTAGCGCAAGCAACTATGGTATAGCTGTATTTGGTAATCAATATTTCTGTTTCAATTAGCACACATGGCACATGTCTCTGAGGCGTAAATTCAAGTGGGAGCGTGCACCTCTGGTTGACAACAGTGAAGTGAGAGGTAGCAAGGAGAAGTTTGGCCACAAAAAATCAAAGCAACTTGTAGAAACAGCAAGGAGCTGTCAGAGAAATGTGTTAAAGGTCAGTGATGCCCAGCTTGGTGCATTGTCAGTTGGTTAATGTGTCTGTCATATTTTCTTTTTCCAAAGTTTTGTAGTTATCAGTTATAAGGTTGGTCAAGTCAGTTCAATCAAATTGATAGAAGATTGGTTCACAATGGAACTACACAAGACAATTTAGTGTTTAGTTTAATGTTAGATGTGTTTGTAAGTCTCTCTCTCTCTCTCTCTCTCTCTCTCTCAATTCCCATAAAGGCGTCAAGTGTTGTGGGTGAGGATCCATCCTCCATTGAGGCTCACGTGAAGGTCTTGCATAGCCAGTTGCAGAAGATGCAACCTGACTTCAGGATTGTACAGGACCGAACGCAGCAGACATTTCCATGGCGGCAAAAGGAGATTGCTGATGGCATGACCTGTAGAGGACACAGTTAAGAAGTACCCTTTCTTAAGGACACCCACCGGAGTAAGTAAAAATCAGTCTGTTCTTCATTCATTTTGGAGCAGTACATTCCTGGTGAAGCTTTCATGACAGGGAAGAATTTATTGGGTCAAACTTGGGGAATGTATTGTACTCTAATAAACAAGCAAAAACCATTTTGTAACTGAAATGTTTTTAATTATCAGCGGAAATAAATTATTCAAATTTTAATGGCTTTATAGCATGAAAACTAACATGTAGTCTACACACAAATGTCACATGTCACACCAGTGTTTCCAAGTTGTGGGCCTTAATATGTCTTTAATTCTATTTTAGATTTGGTATTATTCCTATGTCATGAAACAGTGTACTTCAATTGACAAGGTTTTAATTAACACTCAATTTGCACAGGTTCTTTGGGAAAATCATCTTTTATATTCAAATTGCTTACCTGAAATTGACATCTACACTGGACCAAATGCATAGTGATTACTTTCATATTTACCTGGACTGCTTCTGAATTAGCAAAATGGTGTTTAAATATAAAGTATATCTTGACTTTAGGGCAGCCCTCATCTTTCTGCCTTACATCTTCAAGGAGAACATTGATCGCTTTATTACACTTGGAGAGGTATGTCTTGCTTGCTCAAATCTCTTTTGTTCACCTCCATAACACCAAATACACTTGACAAATGTACTGATACTGAGAAAGAAAATCACATTAATACCACTGATCTCCACTTATAGGAATACTTTATCCACTTTTAAATGTTTCATTACTTTTAAGTGATATGTAAAGTGGTAATGATAGTTGCAATGCTGAAGACTTGCTTGGATGGTCCTATTGCTTTTTGTCTTCCACCATTGTTAAATTACTTTAGAATCATCAGTTCTTGCTTAAATCTAGTCAAACAAGTTTAAACAGCAATTCATATCTGTTCTTGTGTGAAAGGAAAAGGCGGAAGTTTGACTAAAAAATAAAATTTTACTCTAATTGTGTAAAATGAACATCCAAAACAAACTCTAATTTACTAGCTGTGTCTGCACAGCACATCAGAATATAGTCACATTCTAATTATAAACCACTATTTGAGCATATAATGTGTAAAGAAAGAATGTAGATGATGCATGTGCTTGGTAATCTAGAATATCTACCCAATAACACAATGCTAATTATTGCTATTTTAACAACCTTATCAATGAACAACATCACAACAGCCTCACATTCCTCCTTAAAGAGCAAGTGCAAAATATCAGAATGGATTAACTTTTCGTTCATTACCAGAATTTGTGAGGTATTAATATTTTTCACCAAATGGTAAGACTGTCAAGTTAATTTGCTTTTTTCCTTTTGGCTTTGAATAGACTGATCTTGACAGCCCATACCCAACTATTCAGTTGACCGACCGAGACTGGAAAATGGCCTTTGCCTTGTGTGTCGCAACTCAGGAGGAATCAACAAAGGAATCATCTCAGCCTTCTGCACATACTTCGTGTTCAATCTTGCATATCCAAGACATCTGAAGAACACTCTGATGTTTCTCCAAACGTACATTGCCAAAACAGTTGTGGACAGCCTCTGCCAATAACTGTCACTAGGCAAATAAAACTCCACCATGCCTAATTCAGTACACAGGACTCATTCATGCCCATGAAGCCAATTTCACTATTGCATGTGGACTAATGACACACAGAACGTGTTTTACATCCTGACAATGATGATGACAACGATGGAAATACTGAGGTAGTTGATGAAGATTTTGATCAGCCTAGGACACACACTGTCACTGAAAATCCTCCATGTATGGATGAGCTGTTAAAGAATTTCAAAGAAAATCTTTTCAAGTTCATTCTGAAATGCAGAGAGAAAAATCACCTACCATTGCCAGTTCAAGAAGAAAGCAGAAAAGTGGTTTTGACATGTCACAAAGTCCAGAACTGAAAAGAGTTATACATTCTAATGATTTTTTTACGGGCACTTTCTCAAATTCACCCAGCAGACTCCCACAAAACTGCCAGCACTGTCTGAGCTGGTGTCTGTTGCTCAGTGAAATGTTTCCAAAATTTCTGCTGTTATGGGCAACCATTTTAAAATATTGGTACTTGGACTCAAATCTCATGCACCATAGCAAAGGCATGGGCCCATACATTTGTATCAGTCTTGAATAATGAATTAAGTAATGACACTTTAGAGTAATAACACCCCCAAACACATCTTTCATTTCTGTCAGGAACTCTTGAACAAGTACATTTAACAAAAAAAGGTTCTGTCCTCACCTTTGGAGCCATAACGATCTCAGTAATCTCTCGACACAATGGAAAAACATGGCAATATTTACAATCATGTGGCACACGGTGGGCCATTAGAAAAGGCAAAAGCCTGAAAAGGCATCACTTTTGAGAAGCAGATCCAGTAATACCAACATGCTGCAGTCTTTCTGATAACTACTGGTTTGTTTACCTTGTCATGTTCACCAATGCACAGTTTTTGTAGTTCTTCATTTATTTATTTTATAGTTATGTTTCTGTGTATGAGCTTAACCAATAACTAGCTTCATAACAAGTGGAATTACACCCTCTAACAAATCGTGCATTATGTCCAGTGGTAAAGCTTTTGTCACATCAAAATATTGCAACTCTTCAAAAGGTGAAGGGCCATTCACACCATAAGTCACTTTGTCATCAGTAATTTGTTGAATGCGGGCAAGATGACACTGATGAACCTCAGATGTTCTTAAAACAAAGCTGTATTCCTCAAACATGTGTTTTATATCTCCATAAGAAGCCATGCAATAATGACAAATTCTACCAGAGTTACATTTTCAGCACATATCAATGGGTACATACGAATAGGAGCCCACTACAGAGTCCCTTTACTCAAAATGGACAGGTTCCGTCATGTTAAGCTTGGATTTACAATGGTCTTTTATCATGTATGGAGATCGAATAGCTTTTGAGGCCTCATCAAAAAAATCATTAGAATGTATAACCCTTTGACTTTGTGACATGTCAAAACCACTTTTCTGAAGGTGGTAAGCTATAAAAGCATCGTAGTTCTCCTTAAAAAAACACAGTAAGAAATTAACATCAACAATTTCTTCTTGAAATGACAATGGTAGGTGATTTTTCTCTCCATTTTTTTTCTTTACCTGTGGAGCTGCAGAGAGCCACAACCTCTGTGATGTAGATCTAACAGAGAAAGCGATCTGTGTGTCTGAAGTAACAGTCAACAATGTGAAGTATGCTGTCAGAGATGTATTTGTCATAGATGTACTGCACTCTGAGTGTATTCCATTGTTTTGGCAAATCAAGTACATCTTTAACATAGACACCATGTGGATCCTTGACCGTCACTTTCATGCATGCAGTGTCACGGTTGATAAAGAATGGACTTTACTGAAATGGACTTTCAGGCAAATGACACTTGCTCAATTGATGATAATTTATGTCACAGTTAGACGTGTTTAAAATGAAATGTTGTAAAATGTGAAAATGAAAAGGATTTAATAAATTCTGATTTTAAATTCAATGTGTATGTGTGATATAAAAATACATAGATATAGATTATAAATTATCTCAAAGTCAACGATTGTACCCTGTCAAAGCCAATTTTGTACCCTTTTCAAAGGGTCTATTTTTGTACTGTTAAATAAAGGTACAAAATTGTCACCACAGGTACAAGACTGGCCTCTTAGGGTACAAATATGTACCCTATGCCAAGGGTACAAAAGCTGTACCCTTGAGGGTACAGCCCCAGTGACAAGCCATTGTACCCCTAAAGGTACAATTATGTACTTTATTTTCTGAGAGTGCAGGATAAAGAATCTGTCAGACTATTTGTGAGAGAGAATTGATTGGAGTCTTTACTACTACTAGATATTTGACTTAATACTTTGAACAATTAGGAATTATATTAACACCATTAAAACCAGTAAAGGTATTAAAAAAGTAATGCAAATATATTATTATGCTCATTTTAATGAACAACTGTAACCAATATAGCCTATGTACATCAGTGTGTGTGTCTGCTTGAGGCTCCAGCTGGTGATGGGCTTCACTCGTGGTCCAGTCCATCGTAGGATGAGTGGAAGTCCTTGGGCAAAACCTTCACTTCTTGGGGCTGTTTATCATCATCATGAATGAGGCTAGAGTCCACAGAACTGGGTGTCACACATCTACAACAGAATCAGTGGCCCCCTCTTAGTGATGGCCGTGCTAAAAAATCTAATATTGTGGATTACAAAGTTCCAAAAAGGGAAAAAAGTTTTGTGGCAAGGACAATTATCCTCCTCCCACTGCCTCTCCACAGGGGTGCCCCAAGGCTCAGTGCTAGGGCCCCTTCTCTTATCAATTTACACCACCTCACTGGGGCCAATCATTCGCTCGCACGGCTTCTCTTACCACTGCTACGCAGACGATACGCAACTCTACCTATCCTTCCCGCCAGGCGATCCCACCGTCTCGGCGCGGATCACGGACTGTCTCTCAGACATATCTGCATGGATGAAGGCTTGCCACCTTCAACTAAACCTCTCTAAGACTGAACTCTTGGTCATTCCAGCCAAGCAATCTATCCACCATAACATCAAACTACAAATTGACTCTTCAACCATCACTCCAACCAAGGTGGTGAGAAACGTGGGTGTCATGATTGATGACCAGCTGTCCTTTTCAGACCATGTTGCTGCTGTCTCTTGGTCATGCCGCTTTGCTCTATACAACATAAGGAAAATCAGGCCCTACCTCACTCAGTACGCCACCCAGCTTCTGGTACAGGCCATGGTTATCTCTCGCCTCGACTATTGCAATGCCCTCCTAGCAGGTCTTCCAGCTTGTGTGGTGAAACCCTTACAAATGGTTCAGAACATAGCAGTGCGTCTGGTTTCTGATCAGCCCAAAAGGACTCATGTCACTCCATTACTCAGTGACCTCCACTGGCTCCCCGTGGCCTCCAGAATCAAATTCAAGTCACTAATACTTGCATACAGAGTGACTACTGGGTCTACACCCATCTACCTAAACTCCATAATACAAACTTACATTCCTTCTCGGCCGCTACACTCCTCCAACAAACGCCGCCTGGCTCTGCCATCCCTTCACACAAAGCAATGCCAGTCCCGGCTATTCTCATCTGTGACACCACGATGGTGGAACGAGCTACCACACGCCATCAGAGCAGGGGCGTCCCTCTCTAACTTCAAGAAGCTCTTGAAAACTCATCTCTTCCAAGAACACTTCCTTTTATAAAACCTCTAACTCCTGACCTCTAACATGCACTTCGTGTGCTCTTCTTCTTCTATCCCCTACAATTATCTTGTATTGATTGCACTTTTTGTTAACTCTTAATTCCTTCCCTAGGTATTTACCCCATTGATGTGATAAGTACTATGAGCTCTTACTAGTATTTATTGCTGCTCTTACTAGTATGTATTGTCAATTGTAGATCTGTATTTGATGCTCTGTTGATGCTTGTATGTTGTTCCTCAAATGTAATGTAATGTGTCGCTTTGGATAAAAGCGTCTGCCAAATGAGTAAATGTAAATGTAAATAAAATTTTAGTTTAAAAAGGGCAATAGCTTAAAATGTACATACATCTTTAGCATAACATCAACTGTACAAAAATATCATCTTTTGATGGCACATCCAATCTTCATATGTAACATTACTCTGCGTTGTAATAACAACAAACTGTTCTCAAAATGATGCTTCTCTTTAGAATAGAATACAATAGTTAAATATTATATACAATAATAATATATTATTATACAATAGAATAAAATGTTATATGATGTAATTCAGCGAATAAAATGTTAAAACCTCAACCTAGAAACCATGGGTCACTTTATTGACTGCTAGCATTTAGAGGCCACTTTGTTGATTTTTATCCTGAATACTGTTAATTTCTGAGCAGCACTCCACCTTTTGTATATGTTAGTATAGGTTTTCTATTGCTATTAAATGAAGGCAAAATGCCAAGAAAATATTCTTTAAAAAAAATGCTCTGTCAGACTGCAACTGTTTTCACAGACTGAGGAGTACTGACCTTTACTAGTAAACCTACTTAAACCCCCAGGACTCACCGATCATGCCAGCAGTTTGGTGTTATCTCAATTTTACCTTTGCTATTCATATTTGCAAGTTGTGTTTACATTTGCACCCTTTAATATGCTTGATTGAGCAAACATGTTTTAACGTGGTATATAAAGGTACAAAATCAAAGTATTTAAAAAAGGTTAAAATAGCACAAGACTCTTAAGGGTTTTAAGTAACATTTTCAATGCAGTAATTTTACTTCCAACAGTGTATTTTTACAGTGTGTTATTAGCACAATTACTTTACTAACGGATTTGAATACTTCGTCCACCGCTAAAAATGATTACTAAGAAAATGTGAGAATCCTGCTGTCTCTGATTTGTTATAAAAATAATTGTAAATTCCTCACTAAAAACTCAGCATGTAAGCCTCCTCATTCGTTTTGTATGACGTACATGCTTTCCTTTGGGAGGCACAGTAAGTAAGTATTGATCAGATAACCATGAAGTAATGATGGACAGATTAGGAACTATTAAGTTTGATGTACCACTTTGGGGTGCACAAAACTAATGATTAAGTAATTGTGATTCACAGACTTGAATGAACTAATCATTAACTGTTCTGTAGTCACTCATCATTATCTAATAGGTTGAATAGTCCTCAATTCAGAGTTATTCAGGAACTACTTACTAGCCATTCAATATTTATCAGGTCGTTCCTGATTCATTTCTTAACAACTACTCACATTTTTGTGTATTGTATTGTACCTATAGTTCTACCACTGTAAAATATTGATGTGGTTTTACTACATACTGGTATTGATTGCTTTGCATTGTCTTCTAACAACCCACTCAGAGCTCAAATAAATGTTTAATTACAATTATAGGCCTATAGTAATTCTAAAAGCACTGAGGGGGCGTGTGAAGATACTTAAAGTAATCTCACTCAGTGCCAGACACTCAGACTGAATCCAACTAATTCTTTCTCTTCTTTTCTATTCAATCCACTAAAAATTTGTCAGGATTTGTTTTATTTAACCTTTATTTAACCAGGAACCCTTGAGATTGAAATCTCTTTTCCGAGGGAAACTTGGCCAAGACGGCACACCAGTTACAAAACAAACAAACAAGCATCACATATGGAAAGGAACAGGTCACATGTGGCAGTTACAATTTTGAGTTACATGTCATTTTAACATGGTCTTAAATTCATTTAATGGGACTAGATCATTTAGCTGTAGCAAGTTTTGCAAGTTATTCCAAGACCATGGAGCAAAGTAAGAAAAGGCTTTTTTTCCCAGCTCAGTAAAAACCCTTGGAACCTGGTAAGAGAGCCACCTGGTGGAACGGAGATGAAAACTGCTGGAATTCTGCTTGAGGAGATTACATAAATAAGCTTGCAGTTTACCCAACATGGCCTTGATTAGAAAAATGTGCAAATTAAGTTGTCTACATAGACTTAGTGACGGCCAGCCTACCAGTTCACACAGTGTACAATGATGAGTACAGGAATCAGAGTTAGTTAAAAAGTGCAAAGCACTATGGTACACAGAGTCTAAAAGGTGGAGAGTACTAGAGGCAGCATGCATGTAGACAATATCACCATAGTGCAAAACACTTAAAAAGGTAGCCTGCAAAAGTTTTTTTCTGGCTATCATGTCTAAACAAGCCTTATTTCTAAAGTAAAACCCCAGTGTGTTAATAAGTTAGTAAATAAAGGCCAGCAAAGCACGTGCATGTGAACGTGTACGTGCATTATGCGCGTAACAGTCGTGCACGTGAATACATTTTTGATTAATAAAAAAAATAATTAATCAAAAAATTAATTTAAAAATATATTTTTTTAAATTCATTAAAAAATAAAAATGAATTAATACAAACATTTATAATAAAAAAATTAATAAAAAAAAAAAAATAAAATAAAAGATTGGGGTAATAGCAAGGTTGAACAACAAAGACATGGGGGGGGGGGGGGGGGGGGGGAG
>NC_060152.1:23503166-23507556 GCF_021292245.1 Micropterus dolomieu | reverse complement strand
GGGGGTGAAAATCACATCGTCGCAGGTAATCAATTAGGAGTAATGACTCCAAAACAACGTATAATTATAGATCCTGTTGCAATGAGTATGGCTCCCAGAAAGAAGACACCCCCAACAACATTGGCTGATTTTCTGGACCGAAAGGCATGGGCGCCTCGGTTTGAATGGCCGGTTGAAGATTTTAGAATGTCGGGATTCTTGTTTGAGCACGGGACAGTTCATCTTTATACAAGAGAGCTTGATGAAATTTTTCTTTGTGAAAGCACACCGCACATAAGTTTTTCAGCCAAAGACTGGAATTACTTCAGAAACAAAGTCTGTAAAGATATGAGTCTATACCACACAATGGTGCGTGTCTGTGCCAGGAGATCTCTATCATGTAGAAACAGACCTTGAAGGCTACGACCCAGAATCCTACATCTTTTTTAGATTGTGCAAGGACGATTCTATCATTCAAAAGGCAAGGATGGGAACCCCAGAGCAACAAAAAGGCTACCCCATCATGTCTAAAGAGTGGGAGACGTTCTTCAGCACCGGCTTTGTGGTCCAGTGGGGAGAATGGGATAGAACCCTTGAAATCTTCTCACACATTGATAAATTATTCAGATGGTATAAACCTTATGTTGGCTATGTAGGGATCAAAAGAAAACTTTTTGGTCCTGAGGACAAGCAAGATGAACAACAAACAACATCGCAGACAACCTCAAAGACCTCCACGACGGGGCTGACGGTGACATTGTTCTAATTAAAATGTTTTGTGCAGGTACGAGGACATGTGCAGCGGGTGAGGGTCTATCGAGCAACCCTAAATATTTTCCAGTACTACGGGACGATGATAACTCATGGGTGGATGACTATGGCAAAGAACTGGGGAAAAGAAATTTAACACTTCTCATTCCTGAAGAAAAAGCAGAAGAGGACAAGAGCAGGGCCAAGCCGTTTAAGGGTGCATGATTGGACATTCTGGACTGTTGCGACAAAGACACATCTCCTAACACTACTGCTAGCGGTATTATACAGGTAACCGTAGCTTATTATTTATACGATATACTGCAACAAAAAGCTATATAAACATGTGTGTATTGTGCATATACAGACGAATGGTGCAGAATACAACCTCACACATGCACTGACACGCTGCCCTTCTTTTATATTAAAGGACATAAAAGAGAAATTACGCAGAAGCTTTTTAACAAAAATTTCGCTGATGCTCAAAAGTATGTACTACGCGGTCTTGGGTTGGTGCCAACGTGTGAATGCAGTATTCGAGACATTGCAGCAGCTGCTCTACAGATATGGCTGAGGAACCCTTTTCTCATTGCTTCGCTTAAACGGGTAGTTAGAGTGGAGGACAGAGTGAGCACAGTAGTCAAGGAATCTCTGGACATCTGGAAGGGGGAACAACACTAAAACAATGGGGAATGTGTCTAGTCTACTAAACCATGTCAGAAAGAGATACATCGTGTATAAGATGTGTGAAGCTGTTAACAATGCGATATGTGACACAGATAGGACACTATGTTGTTCTAGATTTGACAAACAGACAGAATGTGTTAGACGAATAACCTCTGGATGGCGTACCATGGTGCAAATGACAGCGGATAAATATGCAGATGTGAAATCTACTCTACTCGATATAGCAAATGTTTTTCCTGTGAACGATAATGATTTTCATACGGGTCATGTGTTTTGTTTTTGTACTTTTAGCATTGATTTGTGTGTTTTAATGCTAACTAGAAAACAACATGTCGATGTTGCTGATGTAATGTATTGCTTAACTGAATCTTTGGTTTGTAAAAACATAGGTGCTTGTACTGATTTTCTGAAAAGTGTATACTTGTAATCATTGCTGACGGATATGTTGCGTATGTCGCTGGAAATAAAATACTTGAACACAGACATTGAAGCGTCAGTCTTTGTAACAAAGATCATGGAGGAGGTGATGAGAAACATATACTATGCGACTGAAAATGCAGGGGGTTACAGAGGCAAGCAAAAACTTAAAAAGGCCATATTTGACACTACCGGAGCTCGGTACGCAGATTCAGACGTAGAAAAATGGCTCATGAAGCAAGATGCCTATACTCCAGTGCATTTTAAGAGAAACAAGGCTTTAGTGAATTCAATAGATTGGCAATTCCAGATAGATCTGGTCGACATGTCCGCTTCTTCTACTGAAAATGATGGGGTACGCTATTTATTAACGTGTATAGATTTGTTTTCAAAATACACATGGGTGCGTTGTTTAAAACATAAGAGTGGTAAATGCGTCACAGCGTCCTTTAAAGATATCTTAGCTGAAGGTAGAATACAGCATAAAATTCAAACAGACGAGGGAAAAGAGATCCTAAACAAAGATTTCGAGGCGTTAATGAAAATTAATAGTATCGTACACTTTACCACATCAAATGAGACTAAGGCATCTGTAGTAGAGCGCTTTAACAGGACTCTGAAATCTAAAATGTGGCGTTATTTAACAGCCAATAATTCTAAACGATACGTAGATATATTGCAGGATTTAGTCATCTCCTACAATCATAGTTATCATCATAGTATTAAAATGAAACCCATTGATATAACAAAAGACACTTAAGATATCGTATTTAACAACTTGTATAAAACAAAAGATAAAAGAGTAATTCATTTTAAATATGAAGTGGGCGATACTGTAAGAATTTCAAAACTACGCAGCCCTTTTAAAAAAGGTTACGAGCAAAATTATACTGATGAATATTTTACTGTAAAGGAATGCGTGTCAAGGGACCCTCCTGTTCACAGGTTAAAAGACTATGACGGCGAAATATTACAGGGAACATTTTATGAGGAAGAGATGCAAAAAGTTATTATAGATAAAAACAAAACATTTAACATTCAATAGTTAAAAGAATGGAGTTCACACAAGGCGGCCGTGTAGTGAAGATAATATCCTCTTTACATTCTGACTTGTTTTTTCAAGACAAGTTAATGATAAATGGCGTAGACCTCAAGATAAAATTCATAAGATCTAAAAACGCATTTTGCTTAATGCGCAACACTGTAGACGACTTTCGGGTTAACATTATGTCAGCAAGCCTGTTTGTAAAGAAAGTCACCGTATCTCCGGCTGTTAAGCTAGCGCACCCATAGACGGAGTCTGTCTTAAAAATTTTAGCGTCCCAACGGGCACTCAAATACCTAAATTTATTGTAGTAGGATTTGTAGATCATGAGGCATTTACAGGTAGTTATGCGCGTAATCTATTTACATTTAACCATTATGATATAGAGTTTTTATGTTTATACATTGACGGCCAGCAATATCCTTCAAAACCCTTTCAACCCAACTTTACCAGAGGAAATGCCATCAGGGAGTATCATCAATTGTACTCGGCAACTGGAAAGTATCTTAAAAACAACACTATGGCCATAACGAAGGATGCGGAGACCATATGTCGCTCATTAAAATCGGTAGCGTTAGATTAGAGGCTTGTTTTACAAATCTGCTTCAACGCACAATAAATGCGGTTATTTACGCCACATATGATTCTATAATTGAGATATCATCAAGAAGACAGGTTCTCATTGACTTTTTCTAACTTTAACAAATGATAGTATGAATACGATAGAATTGTCAAAAGTACTTGATAAGGTAGTGAAGCAAGGCGTCTTTCTTGGAGTATTTTCTAGTGCCCAGCTTCCTAAATCAGTTATTAAAAAGAGACCCTCCATGTTGGTGGTAAACACAGACCCCTCCCACCTGGGAGGACAACACTGGGTCGCTATCTATATTGACAAGCATGGTGTGGGGTCATTCTTTGACAGTTTTGGGAACTCTCCGATATACTCACATTTTCCTGAATCCTTTTCTGTCTTTCTCAACAGTAATTGTAAGTCCACGCAACATTCTGTTAGACAAGTGCAAGATGTGGATTCTGTAGTGTGCGGTCAGCATTGTGTGTTTTTTCTTTACCATATGGATAGAGGATTATCTTATGACAATGTAATGACTAAATATAGTAATAAACGGTCATGCAATGATTTTATGGTGTGCAAATTTGTGAAAAAAATACGACCCTCGGTTGCATGTGGTCAAAATAATTATGCAGAATGTAACCAGTGTGTCCAAGTATTAGATTCTTTTAAATGTGTATAATAATATTAGAAGTTGTGTGCTATTCCTCATCAAAATGATTTATAGACTGAAACGTGTACGACAATGTTTTTTGTTATTATGGTGATATAAATAAAAACACTTTGAAATGATAAAGTTATGTCTCTATGTATTTATTTAAAACCGATAACGATATACAATTAAAAAGTTATCCAATCACTCAATCGCATTTTAGGAGATACAAATGGACTTGTGTCATTGTTTGCTAATCGATGTCCTCTGGTAACAAGAGGTGTAGATG
>NC_060152.1:23502832-23503146 GCF_021292245.1 Micropterus dolomieu | reverse complement strand
AAGTCTTTCTCTTAATCTCGTCAATTTTTCTTTTGACCTGTTGATTTGGTACAACTGATAAAGGTATATTCAGTATAGCCAACGATTGCAGATATTCATCCCAACCTGTAGGTCTCTGGCTGTCAGACACGTTGTGAGAAGATATGTTTGATATGTTTTTTGAGGAGGACATTTTATCCAAAATATGCTGAGCTTTATTCCTGCTGTTTTTTGGCATGTTTTTTAAAACTTCTTCAAAAACAAAGTCTCTTCCTGCGTGATTCTTCTGCTCTGAAGAGTGAAAATCCTCAGCGACCGGCATTGACAAAGTTAGT
>NC_060152.1:23501608-23502812 GCF_021292245.1 Micropterus dolomieu | reverse complement strand
TTGATAAGGTAGTGAAGCAAGGCGTCTTTCGTGGAGTATTTGCTAGTGACCAGCTTCCTAAATCAGTTATTAAAAAGAGACCCGCCATGTTGGTGGTAAACACAGACCCCTCCCACCTGGGAGGACAACACTGGGTCGCTATCTATATTGACAAGCATGGTGTGGGATCATTCTTTGACAGTTTTGGGAACTCTCCGATATACTCACATTTTCCTGAATCCTTTTCTGTCTTTCTCAACAGTAATTGTAAGTCCACGCAACATTCTGTTAGACAGGTGCAAGATGTGGATTCTGTAATGTGCAGTCAGCATTGTGTGTTTTTTCTTTACCATATGGATAGATAGATAGATAAAAAGTTATCCAGTCACTCCATCGCATTTTAGGAAATACAAATGGACTTGTGTCATTGTTTGCTAATCGATGTCCTCTGGTAACAAGAGGTGTAGATGGCGGTCCAGTAATAAGAGGAGAAGATTTTCCAAAAGTCTTTCTCTTAATCTCGTCAATTTTTCTTTTGACCTGTTGATTTGGTACAACTGATAAAGGTATATTCAATATAGCCAGCGATTGCAGATATTCATCCCAACCTGTAGGTCTCTGGCTGTCAGACTTGTTGTGAGAAGCAGTTACTCCTCTTATCAAATCATACACACGAGACCCTTTAATAACATTACCATTAAACACAAACTCCCCATGTTCAGTCCATGCAGATATGTTTTTTGAGGAGGACATTTTATCCAAAATATGCTGGGCTTTATTCCTGCTGTTTTTTAAAACTTCTTCAAAAACAAAGTCTCTTCCTGCGTGATTCTTCTGCTCTGAAGAGTGAAAATCCTCAGCGACCGGCATTGACAAAGTTAGTGTGTTCTGGTCTTTTTCTCCTTGTTTTACCATGGTGAGAAATCTCTGCAATGCGATGGAATATTTTTTGCTTTTTCATGAAGATCTTCAGTCTTTTGATCCAGAATGTCTTTTATAGTACAATCCAGGTCATTTTCAACAGTTTCTCGAATAGACTTGTGTGCCGGAGGTCTTCTTAAAAGATCAAGCTGTTGTTTAGGTACCAGAAACATTTTTTGTGCATACTCCATAGTCATCTAAGTTTGTCTTGAACCAATAAGACTCGTTATAAAAGGCACAGCAATACTCAGGAGGGGGAGAAGAAAACCGCCACACTGTTTAGGCAACGTCTTCTTTTTCTATT
>NC_060152.1:23456713-23501588 GCF_021292245.1 Micropterus dolomieu | reverse complement strand
TCCTCAGCGACCGGCATTGACAAAGTTAGTGTGTTCTGGTCTTTTTCTCCTTGTTTTACCATGGTGAGAAATCTCTGCAATGCGATGGAATATTTTTTGCTTTTTCATGAAGATCTTCAGTCTTTTGATCCAGAATGTCTTTTATAGTACGATCCAGGTCATTTTCAACAGTTTCTCGAATAGACTCGTGTGCCGGAGGTCTTCTTAAAAGATCAAGCTGTTGTTTAGGTACCAGAAACATTTTTTGTGCATACTCCATAGTCATCTATGTTTGTCTTGTACGGTGGCTCCCAGGGCTCAGTGAGGAATATTTTTTTGAGGACTATGAATTTTGAGGACTACTTTGCGTTACCTCGCAATACTTTTGCATTCCCTCGCAATATGTTTTGCATTCCCTCGCAATACTTTTGTGTTACCTCGCAATATGTTTTGCGTTCCCTCTCAATACCTGTCTTCTTCCGTTAGCCTACTTCTGAGCCATATGCTCAGCTGCTCTCAGCGCAACACTCCAGCTTATTGAATTTTACTTTGAACGGAGAATTTCCTATGTTGATATAGTAGCCTGCTACTGCTCAATAGGCATATTTATGTAGGCTTTAATCAAAAAGGACCAGGCACCACGGCGGGTGATCGCTCTAGAGGAGAGATAAGACAGCCGGGATAGAGCCATGCTTGCCCAGCTTGGACGTAAGGCTGCTCCCGGTAAATGTCCGGTCTGGAGGAGATGGGACTCATGCTGCCAAACACCCGCTACTGGCTTATATTTCAGAAGCTTGTAGCCATCAGGGCTCCGCTAATGTTAAGTAGCCTACTTCTGATGCTGCTATTATTTAAATAGGTTAGAAATAGGCTATACAGGTGAACATACTTCAGATTTGGGGTTGCACTATTAGGCTACGCACTTTATAATGCTCCAGCCCTGCTTGCCATTGTCACTCCCCTGACAGTATACAGATCAGCTGTCTCATCTAGTGTCATACTGTAAATTACCGTCTTATTTGTGCGGGCCTGACTGAAGATGCATTAAAAATCACAAATGATTCAAAGTAACTTTGGTTTAATGACTGCTGCATTAAACAATAAATGCCATTCTTTCTTTTAGCTGGCCAGCATTTTTTTTTTGTGTCTTGTAAGTTGAATAGGCTATTGTGACTTTGTTTTTAGCACGTTGGACCGCAAGAAACGGCATTTCGTTATTATTCGGTATGTGGATCAAGACCTTGCAACTCACATTATGCAATACTGTCCACTCACTAGCCTATAGGCTAAATGTTCATGTTGCTACAACAAGGTATTGCGAGGAAAAGCAAAACATATTGCGAGGTAACGCAAAAGTATTGCGAGGGAATGCAAAACATATTGCGAGGTAACGCAAAAGTATTGCGAGGTAACGCAAAGTAGTCCTCAAAAAAAAATTCATAGTCCTCAAGAAAATATTCCTCACTGAGCCCTGGGAGCCACCGTAGTCTTGAACCAATAAGACTCGTTATAAAAGGCACAGCGATACTCAGGAGGGGGAGAAGAAAACCGCAGACTGTTTAAGCAATGTCTTCTTTTTCTTTGAAGCGCAAATCTTTTTATTGGCAAGCAGTCTAATCCCCGCCTTCTTCTTTTTTAATTTTTGATACTGTGTCTTATTTAAAGGAATTTTACCTTTTAAAACATTGTAAGCTATTTCGCATAACGCTACCAAAAAGTCTGGTGATGCAGATTTAATAATATTCACTCTCTGAGATGGAGATGCTCCGTGCATAGTTTGCAGTAAAGACAGGTTTATTTTAATGCGATCAGACATGTTTAGTCGGTTCTGAGTCTGAAATCATCAGGTGTCTTAGCTTTAAAATCAATCATCAAGCAACCGTAAGGAACACTCCTGGCATCCTCGAAACAATCCATAAAAAAATTACTCTTCCCAGGAAACATTTGTCTAGCCATTAGCATGACTTGGTATTTATCTCTGGGGTTTTTAAACAAAACAAGATAATTGGTATTCTAATTAATAGTACGGCTAACTTTGCCTTGAAAAAACAAATTCTGAACAAGGTATAAACAACTTAAATTTCTATGATGCACATATTTTGTAAACACATTTTGGACCTCAATGTTATTGCTAGCAACACTCATTAAATCATCAATAATCAACAAATTGTTTTTATCTAAAGGCAACAATGTATCGTCACATAAAGAAGATGGCAAGCCTTCACATTTCTAATTTTCAATAACTGGTCATACAATGGTTGCCAACACGAAAAAATATATACAACATTTTCAATCTGTTTTGAAATGAGCTTATCGGCAAAGTGATCAACATTTTCACAAAATATGTTTTACCGCTGTTTGAAGGACCTGACACAATTAGACTAAAAGGATGTTGTAGTCTAAAATCAAAACCATCAGTCTCCCTAACAGCCATGGTAAAGATCAGGAAAAACTCTGCGTATCGTGTACACGACTTGAAGTCTTGTGGCTAATGTTTTATTTTTTAGTTCGAAAGCCTTTTTTATTTCTCAGATACTTAAATTGTCTCCTATTGTTAGGATAGTAGATGATGTGATCTTTGTGTTCTCACGCATAAATCCGCCCCTCTCACTAACTATAGGCTACCGTTTGCTCCTCGTAAGATAAAAAACGGATTTACCCCTTGTCTGATATTACGTTGATCAGACGGATGTTAGGTTTTCTACATTCAAGATTCGCTCTTTCAGCGCAGGCCGACAGGCGCCTGCTTTCAACAGGTTGATGGGTGCATTACTCTCTCTCTCTATGAGCAACTTCGCAGAAATCATACTCAACACATTAAGGATGGATCACTAGAAAACCTGTCTATATGATGTAGGGGACGTATCCTATTATTGCACCCGTCAAAGCTATAATATCAACCCCGTAATAATATGCATATCGATTGACGTCACTTCTCCTTGAGATCCTGTTTTGGTCTCCTCATGCATAATCAGTTTAAAACAAGAACGCTAAATAATCACACACGAATTTGTAAACATCTTGTGAAAGCCATCTGTTTTGTGTTATATGACAGTTTATCCACTGAGTTAAATCTCGTTGTGTAGCTCCTCTGTCAGAGTTTGCATCCTTTTCTTCCCGCAGTCAGTACGTATTAATATTAGTTCCACTGACCAATTATAGACAGTTGCAAGCGTTTGAAGGGATCGGATATGGCGCTTCCTCACATAGACCACATTTCAAGTTGATTGTGATTTATAAAGGGAACAAGCTTATAAGGGTGCATATGCATGGTTTTATAAGTCTGAATTTTTTTCTTTTGGCGTAAGCCATTTTGTCTTTTGGACGTACACTTTTAGCGAGGTTACTGGGGATGTTTTTATAATTGAGACCCCTGTTCTGCATCACCCACAGGTCTTTACAGTCCCCTGCTGCCATACAGGTGGAAGAACGAAAAATAACACTGGTCAATTTCATTGTTGTTTACAACAAGTCACGGGCTATTTCTTTTAACTCATCGCCATCATTGTTAAGTGAGTGGATTGTTTGTGTAACCTAAATACACGTTTAAACAGATGTAGAGCACACTTGTGTGTGTGTGTCCCTTTCGATCAGTGACGTCACTACTCGGGAGGAATGTGAACGAAAAATAACCACGCATGCATTTGAAACATTTGTTTTTTACGTATCACATCTGAAGTATTTTGTTTACTAACTAATAATCAAGATGTTGCCAGCAAAACACAAGAGTGAGTAAGTTTCTCAAGGCTTCCAGCGGAATTTGAGGACCCCTATCAGCGATAAAGGCCATCCCTCAGACATCCCGTGATGCTTTGCGGTGGAGTTTTGATAAAAATTACTGACAAACCTTTTATTTGTATGAAATACAAAATATACTTTGTAATTTACGTTTTCTTAAATGTTTCTGGTTATAATATAATATTTTTTAATCGGTATTTGTCAATCCTATGGCAGTTTACTATTGAAACCGTGAGTGAAAAGACGGTTGAGTTTGATGGAGCTGGTGACCGGAGGAAAGCAATCACAAGCTACTGCATATAGTTGTTATGGTTGATTCTTAACTGTTCCGTTAAAGTGCAATCGTTGCATTGTCAGCGAATATGTGCTGCGGACGAGCTCTCGGAAACGCAGATAAATGTGTTGCTGTAGAGGTGAAATGTCAGCTCAGATCTCTTGTTGCAGATCTGTAACCTTTTGACGGGCGTTGTTAAATAAAAACCCCCAGAAAACAGCGCTGGGAACATGAAACTTTCCGAAACCTCTGAGCAATAATGCTTTAGGTGTTTTGTAGAACTAGACATGTGATTGCACCGCTGTGGCCCCAATGGCGGGCGATGTGAAAAGATAAACCCCAGAAAACAACACAAGTCACGCATAATGAACAACATACCTCCACCCCCGAAAACACTACTCTCACACAAATAACATTTCACCACTAAGAAAGCAAGACTCTCTGCACAATCTGCTTTCAAGTCTATGAGGTGTAAGGATTATAATACGCTATACTTTAAGTCGCGGGCCTTGGCTGGCCTTTATTTACTACTGTTATATTATCTGGGGATTGGGAACGAGCCCTTGAAAACATCATAGATTTGGTTTTCTTTGTATTTAGCACTAACTTGAGGCCATGTAGTGAGACTTGAAGCTGTTGAAAGGCTAACTGAAGGTCATTTATGGCTTGGTTCAGTGAAGGGGCAACTGAATATATCACAGTATCATCCACATAAAGGTGCAGTTTAGCGGTTTGCATGTCCTTTCCAATATTATTTATGAATATAGAAAATAAAATAGGGGCTAAAATCGAACCTTGAGGAACACCCTTGGAAATCTCTAAATAGTCTGATTTAAGACCATCTATAGAAACACATTGCGCTCGTTCTGTAAGATAGTTTTTTGAACCAATTGATTGCTGTGTTTCCTATTCCAATGTTACTTAATCAATTTAGCAATAGCTCATGGTCAACAGAGTCAAATGCTTTGGATAGATCCACAAATAAGGCAGCGCAGTGTTGCTTTTAATTTAACATTTAATAGCAACAAAGTTTGTCTGCCAACTACAATAAAAAATGCATGCTATAGGCTTAGATATCATTTCAGCTGCAACCTTGAATAAGAAAGGTTCTAGGTTGTATGGTCCTGATGATTTGTTTCGGGTCAATAGCTTTAAGAGCAATACAGATATCCTCTTTTAAAATGGATCCAAAAACAAAAGTTTACGGTGTTGTTTAGTGCTGGAGTCAGAGCAATGATAACTTGATTTGGACTCAATGAAAATACAGCCAGCTGATACAAAGTGATTGTTAAAATGTCCAATTATGTCAATTTTGATTTTAATTTCATTTGAATTTACAAAAATATGTTGTGGGAGACCTGAAGAAGAATTGGAACAAGACAGAGACTTAATTTGCTTCCAGAATTTAGAGGGGTTATTGAGATTCTTGGACACATTTTTTAGATAGTAATCTGATTTTGCTTTTCTGGTCATGCTTGTGCATTTATTTCTTAAAGTTCTGAAAGTAGTCCAGTCAGCAGTAGAATTTGTGGCTTGAGCTTTGCCCCATGCAATATTTCTTTCTCTGATCATAAAGCTTAACTCTTCAGTGAACCATGGGTTATTCCTCCCGCTAATCCTAAATTTCTTTACAGGAGCATGATTATTACAAATAACTGAAAAGGCATTGTAAAAATATTCCCAGGCATGTTCCACATCAGGTTTCAGACAGACACTCTCCAAGTTACAGTTGTACAGATCATGAATAAAAGCCTGTTCATTAAAACGTTTAAAATACCTTTTAAAAACATAACGAGGTTTATGTTTAGGTAGTTTTGTGTCTCTTATACAAGCAATCACACAGTGATCACTGACATCATTGCGAAAAACAGCAGTCGATGTGTATTTATGTGGCATGTTTGTAATGACATCCAACAGTGTTGATTTGCTATGATCTCTCAGGTTGATATGAGTTGGGGTGTCAATAAGTTGTATGAGATTTAAAGCGTCAGATAGGTCTTTAATATTCTCAGAGGCAGGAGAAAGCCAATCCCAGTTAAGTTCACCCATTAGAATTACTTCAGAGTCATTAAGGTTGAGTAGTACATCATAAAGAGAGGAATTAGTTTCTTTTGTGGCGGAGGGTGGCCTGTAACAGCCAACAATAGTGAGGTGTGTGTCCTTGTATAAATTTACTTTCAAGTGTCACTGAGCTTAAAAATTTTGATTTAACATATATAGCAACTCCGCCCCCCTTACCTGAACAATCTGCTCTGATAATATTATAGCCATCAATAGCAATCATATTATCTGTTATTGTGGATTTTAACCAGGTTTCTGATAAGACCATGATGTCCATATCGGTTGCATCAACCCACAGTCTTAGCATGTCCATTTTTGGAAGGAGACTTCTAACATTAAAATGCATAATTCCAAGTCTGGATCTGTTTTTGAAGTTGCATGGGGAGTATATATTTTGTAGTGAGTCAGGCCCAGGATTTGGTTGTACATTACCAGATAACAGCAAAAGTAGTAAGTCAATAGATTTGGTATTCACTGTGTGTTTTTCATCACAATCACTGGCTGACAAGTGTGATGAGAGTCCATGTTGCACAGTAGAGTGGTTATTTAAGGCGTTCACTATTTGCAGGTGTAACAAGGGGCTCATTTGTGTTAGATGATTGTAGAGTGTTTGTTGCTGAACAGGATGGATAAGCTGGTTATAGCTGCATGCATCCTTAGTTGGAGAGGGAGATATTGGCAATGTACACACCCGGTTATATTGTTGGCCGCGACTTAAATCCATCATTGAATGCTGTGAGTAGTGAAAGCTAAATCCAAGCTATTGTTGCATCACTACCACCCAGGTGTGGGGGGGATAAACCAGTCCCAGACCTGATCAAATAACACCAAAGTGATCAGTTTGAGTCACCATACAAGCCATGGGTCTTTCAGCAGATCATTGAAAAAAAAAAAAAAATATCAGCAGGCCAGTGGTAGTAATCCTTCTCCTTTTAGGATAGATTTAAGTATAACAAGATACTATACGAAGATACTCAATAAACCACAAGTTTCTCAGAAGAGATGACTTTCCTTGGTTAGGTTGTGCAGAAGCCAGGGACATAAAAAATGCATAACAAAGAGTAACTCAGCTCAAGCACACAAACAAAGAACCAGACTGGTGGCGGCCATCTTGGATACTTGGAATATTATTTTACCTTTGCCATGACATTTCAGGAATCTAGTTTTAAAAAAATTATGTAGTTGGACTGAAGTGAAAATACTATTTCAAAATAAATGACATAGACTATTATTGCCTTTTGTTTATGTGCTTCTACATTTTTGGTCTTTGGCAGTAAGATGACATGTTTTTTCACTGCTGTGCTTCTAGTGTTGAAAACTGCAATACCCCATGTTTTACTTGGAAGGACAGCTTTTTCTCATAGCTAAAAGTTTACAAAGCTTGAATATATTTGGTTTAATACAACAAATGAATAAGGATAATGATAATCCTGATAATCGGTTCAATTAATGAATAATAAATATGCATAAACTGACAAGATATGAACTATGTCTTTGTTTGTGAAAGATTTTCTTTTTTACAGTTGCAAATCTGCCAACAATAAGTCCCTCAGTGCATCTATCCCTCTGTGTGCATTTAAGTACTGACATTTCACTCAATAACCCAACTGAAGTACAAGCACATATTTTATTCATATAGGCTACATTGGTCAAGTACATTATGGCAAGTACTTGACTTAGGACCTCTGTATAGCATTATTATGTCCCATCATCCTAGTTTACAATTTAGTCTGAACAAATGACATTTTCTCAACCAGCTGTATGATTGTAGATTTTTCACAAAACACACAAATTACTATAGAGAAGTTCTGCTTGTCTACAACCTGAAGAATGATCTTAACTTAGCATATAAAAGCAAGTGAATGAGCAGGCCAATAATGTTGAACAGTAATCAGGGGCTAATGCTGAATCCTCATCTGTATTTATAGAACACTAGCCTTTGTCCTCAGGGATTAGGATGCTCAGAGGCGGATGAGTGGCACAACATGTTGTTTGTGTTAGTGTGTGTGTGTGTGTGTGTGTGTGCGTGCGTGTGTGTGTGTGTACTACGACTGTCATGTTTAATTAAGCACACCGCAGTAGATGAACTGCAGGACTATATCAGGCTGAATTTTGTACTATTTAAGTAATATACTGGGAACTTGCATCCAACAATTTGACAAAGCTGATTGGGGGTGGTGTATGTTATGGTCTCGGTTTGAGCCATTTTAGTGTTGAGAGGTTGCCATAGTTGTGTTCAGGCAGACCTATTGAACAATAAATTAAGCAATGAATACAATTAAATACACTAATATGTTATATCTTTCATTGTCTTCAAAATTAAAATTTGTTTGTATTAACTGCGATTCGTCTTGCGATTGGCTGCAGCATAACTTCTAAGCTTTTAAATTGTGGTTTTAAAACATTGTCCATTTTAAAACGTGATCCATTTTTTTATGTGTTATAAAATATAATAACGTACAAAAGGTCTTGCGGCATACTTGGAAACCACTTCTACACAGCCTACAGTTCCTCAGCTTCACCCTTCTTCTCTTGAACTATTTAATTTGTGCACTACCCTAATAAAAGACAAATATTTTCCTTGTGAGCTTGAGATATTGTAAACCTTTGATGAGGATTAAAAAACAGATCCAAACACCACGCAGACTACTGTAGGCTTTATTAAAATAAACCCATACCTTTACATGCAGCACAAGGCCAAGCCAAAGACAAAACACCTTGATTAGTAACAGCAGCTGACTTTGACACAATCACATCAATTAACAACAAGGTTTGTCACACCACAGATTTAAATACCTCTTGGCAGACAAATGAGCCAGTCTTGTCTTAATTACACTAAAGACATCAGAGAAGATGTTTTAAAAATAAATCTTAAATCTCACAGTTAAACATATATGATCAGAGACTAATGTAGGTGGTTGTGAAAGATCTTGAATTTCTGGTACACCCAATGCTAAACTGGAATTACCTAATTGGCACCAAATCAGTGTTAGACAGAGAATATTTTTACGCCATGTATACATTTTAGATTTTAACCCTCTTCTTTTAACTCTACTCATTTGATCATATCTGTCTGAACACAGAAACATAATCATATACTGTACGTATAGGGTGATTATGTTAAATCTGTGTATCCCTGTACAGTTCAAATTATTTGGAATAAGCTAAGTAAAGAATAAATAGTGGTCCTGTGTGCCCCAATAGTAGCATAATTTCATTCACATAAAAAAGCTATTTCCATATGAGCACCCACAGAAAATTGCAGACACACATGGACTCAAAAAATCATTCACACACACACACAATGTGTAGTACATTCAGTGCAGAAAAAACACCCTAAATCAACCAACCAAAACTTGAATTCACCCCACACTAAAGTTTACACAGAAGACACAGAAGCAGCATAGACAGTAAAGACAAGTCTGCGGGGGCATTATGATGAGGACAATAACACAATCCGTACAGTGAGAGATAATAGCAAAGCCAGTGGAGTTAATGGAGAAAATGCAATATTTGGAATCAGCATCCTTTCCTTTGATGCACATTTTGGTGTTTCTAGATGTGTAATAAGTTATTTTCACATACATTCATTTGGAAAATAAAAAAAATCCTCAAAATAAGACCACTGCTTACTAGCCTTACTAGACTGGATAACTTGGCCAACCGAAAACACACTAAGTGCTAAGTGAGCAGTGAAATCATTGTTCATTCCCTTTATGACATTTTACACCTGCAACATTAAACCTTTTGTCCTAACTTGGGTCCTCATTTGAGCACCAGAGTGGACAGCCCCTTTTCAAGCATATTGGTCAATGACTGGGCTCCTGCAAAAGCTCAAAGGTCAGCTGTGTGATGTGCTGCCATGCTCGTTGGATGTGACGCGACTCTGTACTGCGTGCGCAGATGGCGAAGCGCAGGACAAAGCGGCCGGCAAGCTGACAAGGCACCATGTGGATCTTTTTGCTCTTGGTGATCCTTTCCAGCAAGTTCTGGTTCAACTCATTGGAGCCCTGAGAGGAAGAGGCAAGGAGGAAATGATGAACAGGCTTTTTGTCTTGCCTTCTAGACACTACTGGGTTAAACTGTTGGTCATGTTGCATTTTAAAATGTTTGCTAACTGTTTTAGGAGCTCTGTATTCACATAGAAGTGCATTGTTACCTGTGTTCCGCAATAAGCAGATTGTTATATTGTTAACAACTTTTGACATGACATTTTCCCCATTCATCACATCACATGCAGAAACAAGCACATATATGTAAACCTCACCCGTCACTTCATAACTCACCTGTAGCTAAGCTTTATAACCATTTAGCCATTTGAAAGGTAGGTAATGTGTGTGAGAAAGACTGGACTAGTAAAATGTAGAAATTCTGTGTATGTCACCTTCTGATACACCACATTCAACATTATGACTATTACTTAAGATACCTCAGCTTTCCTCTGCCAATGAAAAGAACAATTTAACACGCAGAGCAGGAAATAATTTATCTAAAATATATACTCCATACTCCATATATTCCAAGTTTACTTCTGCTGTGTTAACTGAACCTCCTTTCTCAGATAGGTGTGTACATCTATATTGTTATCTCTCTGTAGCGGGTATGAAATGGGTTTCACAGGGTAAGGAAATTTCGTAAAGGACCACACTAGATTTATCCACTTATAGTAGTTCTATAATGTTGGATGTCGTTACCTTGAGCCTGAAGCAGACCAGTCCCAGGATAACCTCTGCACAGATCTCAAACCTCTTGTCTGCTCGCACAAGACTTTCAAACTCTTTGGCAAGGGCCACATGCTGTAAAGAACAGACATAGATTTTAATGTGCTGTGACTCATGCACTGTAAAATGTCCCCGTGATACCCTTTGCATTTCAATGAAAGTACACTTGAACGGCTCATTATGTCCACTTGTTTTAATTAGTCTGCGGAGATAGTCAGTGCTGTCTGGTGTTCACTCTAATGTTAAAAGAATGGCATAGTAAATTTAACAAAATAGTTGAAGGGCAAACGGCACGATTAATAAGTATAGTAGGTTTTAAACACTGAACAGAGCATTTTCTGGGGAAAAAAGGTAAAACAGTTGCCTTGCTTTTTCATATGACCTCTGGAAGAAAACTCAACTACAGAAAAGGCTGTAATTTCTACAGTTTTCCCTAGATGGCAGTGCTGTATCATTACATGGTACTGTGCTTTCAGACATACAGATCAGAGGACTTTTCTACCAACATCCATTCTGTACCTCTCTACCAAAACTTAAAGAGTGTTACCCTTCACTATGGACTAAATGTAACCGTCTGTAACTATCGATAACCAAATGCATTTGATTAAAGAGGCGTGTTGAGGAATAGAACACATCTTGGTAGGAAGCACTGCCTGGGAGGCTTAGTTCATACAAGTTCAAAACTGGGCTCTGTAACCAAAAAATGGCCCGTATCCAAATCTGCTCTCAGGAAATGTCATTGTGCTCCCTTTAAATAATTTGCAAAGGGGGACTGTATGATCAAACATGTTCCTACAACGTGATTTATCCACTTATGATCAAAGAGACCACTTAGACATTGAATGTATGCCCAAACTCTGAATGTGCATTACTGCATCTAATCACAATTACGTGGACCTCCACTTTTCCTGCCTCTCTAATGAAGCCAAACTGTGATCTACATGACCAACTGGTTGTCCATCTCATTGTTTCCTCATTACCAGCCGGTAATTCAGCATCACTCAGAGGTGTTTACAAGCTAATATAGCCTAACCCTACTCTTATGACCTCTGTCTGTTGTGTCTGTTTTGCTTAATATTGTATGCATGTAGGACTCATTTTATCATACCTTTGTCATTAAAATGCATAATTTTACAACTTTCCAGTTAATGGGAGGATCATTTGTTAGTGTTAATAAAGATAAAAGTACAAATTAGAATTTAAATTATTTTTCCTCCACCAGGATAGAGGAAACTCATAATCAGTACATCACATGTTGTATCTCCATTTGAACATTTTTTCCATCTTGTCTAAAAGATTTAACAATACAGGACCAAAACAATGTCTCAAACTGTTCCATCTGATCTAGAGGACGGATGTACAGTACAGTATTGTCTCATAGGTTATGGCTGTGGAGATTAATGCTTCTTCTGCCGCTTCATTTAAAATGGAGAGTAAACACAAAACAGGCTAATTTGATTGACAAGCAGATTGAGCAGACTGGAGGGAGGAAGAGGAATATGAGGGAGAGAGACAAGCAGGGGACGAAGCATCGAGAAGAAACTGCAAAGTGAAAAGGATGGGACTGGGTGGGTAAGGGGGAGGGAAAGGAGGGGAAATGTAGGCAAATGTTGCTATATAAAGAAGATACAGAGCACACATATATGAGTGACAGGATATGCTGATGGAGGCAGAGATGAAGAGACTGAAGGGACTTTAGTGGTAAGGAGGATTAGGTGGGGTGAGGCGTGGGAGGGAGGAAAGGGATGGCATTTACCACGAAGACCAGGCAAATGTGATTGTCAGAAGTATTTTTTTTTTCCAGGAGTGAGCAGTCGGCATGAGACACAGAGAGGTAAAAGAGGGAAGCCAGACCTCTCACCACTGCCAGCATGTTGCTTTCTCTTTTATTTATTAATTTATTTATTAATGAAGCAACAAGGGAGTCGGGTTTTGGATTAAGTTAATAACACTACAGGATCACCACATTGATATGCTAATAACAAATGGTTGGTTTTTCAGCTGCTGAGACACGTTTTGTGGAATAATTCTCAATTTTCCCAAAACTATAAGCATAAAACCAACATCTCACTCTACTCTGGAAAAAAATCAGCCTTTTATCACAAAATTAAACACTATATTGCCATAAATATTTAACCTTTTCTTGTAATGCTTCATTAAAACCATAGCACTGGTTAGGACACAATAATACACCCATAAATTGAATATACTGTACTCTATCTGTGTTAACTTTGTTAGTTGTTAGTCTGATCTGGAGGTCTCCATGTTAATTGTGTTAAATGAGTTCAGATAATATAACCAGAGATTTGTATGTTTTCAGAGGCAATTTCTACATGGAAATGTTGGATTATGTGTGTAAGGATTCAAAAAAGCAGAGATGTTTAAGGGCAAATATAAGGGCAAAAATGCACGTGGACTACCTTGCGTATGTGAGCCTGCAGGCCATTGAGCCCATACATACGGAAGACAAACCACATCTTTAGTGATCGAAATCTTCTTCCCAGTGGAATCTGCCAATGCTGCAAGACAGAGGAGGAAGAGAGTAGGGGAGTGATTATAGCTTTAACTTCTGCAAGTGTATTATTAACCAAGTCTTTCCATTTTCTTGTAAATTGTGGAAACAAAACTAATAATAATTGCTCTTACCCTATAGTCTGTGATCAGCCCTGTTGAAAAAACAAATGCTGAAATCAGTTAGTAATGTCACATCATATACAAATAATTGTTAATTCAGCTGTTCAATTTATTTAAGGGTCCATGTGCCATCGTCTGTGCGCAAATGCCTCTATAACCAATTACAGTGTGCCTTGCCAGTAGATCCTATTAAGATATGCAAAAATAAGAATAATTTCTCCTAACAGAGATTTCAGTTTGCAGCAATAAAGTCAATAAAGCTCTGACATTAGCTTATGTTGTAAAGCTTGTATTTTGGCTTGCTTTCTATTATCCAGGTGTTGCTGTCATCGTGTCCACCCCCGACAATATATGTCACTGATCACTGTCAGTCCACACAGACCATTGGCTACAGATATCTCATCTCTAAAGAATGGAGGCTCATGTTAGTGGGTGCTAATAACCACTAATTAGATTGAAGAGTCCAGATTGTGAGCGAAGGCTTTTGTAAGGTGCCTCAGTGTGGTGGGAGGTAGCTCTTAGTCTTTCTATATGCCTGCTTCTGTGTCAGACAAATTATAGAGCAGATCTGAGCCCATCTGCAGGCTAGGAGCAAGTACATCAGCACGCGCCATAGTAGCAGAATCATATACACAGAGTGAAGTGAAGTCTGGTTTGTTTTTGTTTTGATTTTGATCCCAGGCAAAGTTTATAGTCTTACCAAGTCTCTCTCACATTTCCAAGAAGTCCTGTCTTGCAAGATGCTAATGGCGTGTATTCATTTCATTAGGTCACAAATACAGTAAATCAGCTTAAATTTTGGTAGGATGGAATTATGAAATTATTAAGCTGGCTCACAGAAGCCAGCGCTTACACACACACACAAATATATTTTTAACTAACACTAACCCTTGATGGACAGATTGCATTCCCTAAAACTCAAAAATGTCCTCCCTCTCAAGGTCTAAAACTCAGATTGGTCCTCACAAATACGCACACTCACACACACGTGTGTGGTTGTTACACATTCATCTTCATGCCTGTGTTTATCTGGTTTAGGCTACACTGCACTGCATTTTTAGATGTTGATGCAATGCTTCAGCAGTTATTGTTGAATTGGGAATGTGTGCATTTTGGCTCAAATGAATGAGTACACTAACCACCTTCCTCACATTGTGAGCAGTAAACAAGGTCACAGCTGTTCTTTGTTGTCTTTATGTTATGCCATAGACCCCATGTTCCACCAACCTGATCTGTGGTCATTAATTCAAATAATTGGTAAGACTTTATTTGAAGGAGGGTGCTATGCATAAGACTGACATGACTTTGACATGACAAAACCATGACATGACACCTGTCATGAACACGAAAAAGTCATAATGAATGTTTATTTAATTTTAGCGAAATGACTCTACCTGACTCCTGGTTTTCGTGTTTCAGATAAAGTGGTTCCACCTTGAAGGCACCAATAATGTCCGCTCTCTTCTTCACCCTGTTGATAAGTGTTGACAAGCAGAAATAATATTACTGGATCATTTAATCTTAGAAATCTTTTAGAATCACACATTGTAAAATGTACAAATTCTGTTTTATATTTGTAAATAAGTTATAATATACTGTACTGTACTACACCATATTGTTAGTATGTTGTACTACAGTAGACAGTAAAGACTATTATGTAGTAAGTCTCAATATTGCATTAAATCTAATAAATCAGTATGTGAAACAAAATTCATTCTGAGCCAGAGGTGATGAAAAAGGGTTCTCTTCCCTATACCACATGTTGAGGTTTTGAAACACCTCTGTTTCCATCTTGTGCAGAGCCTGTCTCGTTTTGTTTGCTGCTGACAGAATGGGCAGATGGAAGGCGTAGTTCTATTTTTGCTGTGCAAATAACTGAATTGTAGATGGATATCTGTTTGTGATGACACAACTCATTGTTACTTTGGACCATGAGTCACTCAGGTAAAGTGCTCTGACAAATTACAAAATACAGAACGTGCTAGATTCTTAAAAAAAAGCAATTGACAATTGTTCTTTTATTTAACAGGTCATTTTGTCACAAAGCTCATTGACATACTCTGTATCCACATACCAATAATGTACCCAATATTAGTGGTTGCTGGATTGTGTACACAGATATAGCAGAACAGTACGGCAACTTACCACATTGTAGAGCAGTCAAAATTGATTAAAAGCCATTTGTGTGGGTTGAAGTTGAAAGAGTCTGCAAACTTAAAAAGAAACCAGAAAAAATAACTAATGAAGCCACATTGTTTGAAGTCTCGCTGGAATGACAGGTGGGAAGTAACAAAAAATAACAAAACATTCAGGATTTAATTTAATGTCAGTGGTTTTCAGTGAGGTCTGTAGTTTGGCTGGGATTTACTAAGTTGCCCAGAGGAAAATTAAATGCTATAATTGGTCCTAAAAGTTTTAATATGTTTAATGTAACATTAGCACAATTTGAATAATTTGCTTTTGCAAAACACACCATAATATATATGTATTTCCCATTACTGATGCAAAGACAACCTTTTCACCAACAGCATTATCTAGACTAAAGCAGGCACAATTTATTTGAAATGCAAAAGAGGAACATCCAGCCTACAGCTCACAGGGCACAAGGAAAATAACCCTTTCCTGGTAGGGTTTATTCAACGAGAGACGAACCTTTCCTAATCTGTTCTCATCTTTTTGTTGACTATCTTTTGTAATATCCTTTTCTCTACCTCCATAAATGCAATAATACAGTGTAGAGAGACAATGTGAGAGACAATCCTGGCTGACAGTTGCCATGCTGACTGATTCAAAGGTTGCCTGCCCGCCCGTCACTCATATCCTAGCAACCAACCCTCGAGCAGGGCTGCACTCTCATCCTAAAAGGCTTTGTTCCTTCTTCTGGTCCTCGTCCAATAATTTCCATTGACCTCATAATGTTGCAAAGTTATATACTATAACTACAGTACATGAATTCTACTAAATATTATTGCATGTGTTTTAAATCAATTTGTGAATTTCTCTCCACCTCCTTAAAGTAGGACCCTAAAAAATACTAAAATGCAAGATTGTGGAAATAAAAATGTGTTACTGTACCTAATCAATTGCAAATTTTACCACTAATTGTCAGTAGGAAAAAATGTGAAACAACATTTGGTCCTTTTACAGTCAAGTCACTTTCTCTGTCTCCCCACCAACATTGTTTGAACTTCTGTGTCTAATAAACAGTGATATATAAAGGTCTAACACTGCCTCAGGAAATTACTCTGTCCTTATCTCTGCATCTCTGCACAGCTTGGGGAGCAACAGCTGCCTCGGCAGCCTCAAAAGGCAGATTGATGCTCCTGCGCTAATGCAAATTGTTTGGCCCTATTACTCACTCTTGCATGCTTCCTCCTTGACATTAACGTTATACTATTTTCAAACAGAAATAAAGCAGCTAGATATAATAAGTATGCAGTTGTGTGTCCTTTCATAGATGTTATTAGAGATATTTCACAACCAATTGAACAGAAATAGGTTGTCTTGTCGTTCAGCAGCAACATGTATCTGTCCACTTGGATGCACACTTCAAGTTTTTGACCACTCTTAAGCCATATTAAATCCGTCCTACACATGGTTTGATCAAGGTTAAAATCCTATCACATCATTTTTCTCATGAGCATTGTTGGAGCGACCTAGTCAAAGAAATTTTACCAAGAAGCTAAAACATTCTCACCAAAACACTGTTATTAATTGCGTTATAGTATATGAACTTAAGTGCTTGCATATCTTTACACACCTCAATGCCGTTTAACAAATGCCTAAATTCGGGACAAATAAATGCGCTCCCAGCATACGCTGCATCAATGTGCATCCACATGTTTTCCTCATTACCTGGAACAGTCAAGAAACAGAGAGGTTATTAACTTCTGTAAAACAATTACTTTCGTCAACCCAGATTTAATAACTGGGGTATAAAACTATGATGAATGAATTATTACAAACAGTCACATTCGTAAGTTGTTTCTCAAAAAAGAAATACACGGATCAATTAATTGAAGTGGTTTATCTTTTAGCTGGGTATAATTGAGGATCATAAAAATGTAGACTGAGCATTGGGAAAACTCACTGAATACAGTATGCTTAGTTGCAGGGAATAGAGGTTTCTTACATTCACCCTGACTCCCTCTTGAGTATTTCTCTTCCCTTCCTTTTCAAAAAAATCAAGTGTGTGTGTTGCTGCAACAGTTGACTCACATAAGGGACCCAGCTCGTTGATGTGATCAAAAGCACATGATGAAGTGGTGCCGAGAGTTGCACAGAACTGAAAAACACAAGCATATAAATCCTTTACACCTCAAAGTGCTTTGTTACACATTTTGTACAGGAAAATAAAATACAAATTCACGGTCCTTGCAGCTACTGTAACATATTGCTTTTAAACAAGCACGGATATAAATGTTTTATTCAAACATAGATCTGGATATCAGTTTTGATATACACAGATGATTCAGAGCTGCAGCCTCCTGATTATTGCTCACTGATGGTGATCTGTAGGCCCACATGAGACAGGGATTATTGTCCTTAACTAGATAGAAATACATTAGGCTCAACAAAAACATTGTCCTTAAACAGAAGCCTCAGGGTACACACAGCAGAATCACATTGTGGCTGTTAACCCAGTGAGCAGTTGTGTAGGTGGTAGAAGCAAAAACAATCCAATAACAGATGTGTGAAACTTAATGTAAAAATTATCTAAAGATGGAGATGTTGCTGTGGGTCTGTCTGTGTGTTAGTTCTGAGGTAGTTTGCTGGCTGGATGTTGATTTTTGTAACTTCTTACATAGAAAGGGATGAGTCCAGCAGCTTTGTCCTCCTCCACCATCTTCTTAAGCATGTCTCCTCTGACAGCATAGCTGTTGTCTGTAGGAACCTGTCTCATCAGTACTCCTCCAATCAGAGCAGCACGTTCAACTGAGGAATGAGCCTTAGGAGGAAGAGATGAAAGATGAAATCACATTCATATTTTTGGACTATAGACTCTTGGACTATGCATGCTAATAAGTTTGATTGAAAAATGTACATATATATATATTGTTGTGAGAATGAGATAAATGTGAGGAAAAGGACATGAGACGTTTGACTGCCTGACACATATACGTACAAGCCATATAGTAACATGATTTGCTTGTGCTTTAATTCTGATGGTGTGTGATGATGTGTTTTAAGACTGATCATTGTTGATTGCTTAGCTCAGATTGCACAGTACAAAGTACAAAGTTAAAGTAAGCAAGATGTTTTGTTTGATATACTGTTTTATATTTTTGTGCGTCTCTGCAGTCTGAGCCCTGACTTTTGCTCGGCCTCCAGAGACCTATGGTTGTTCATAATCAGATTTCAGATTAGACGTTGATTTCCAGTAAAGAGGAAACGAAAGTCCGCTCTTGCTGCAACTCTACTTTTTAGATAAAAAAGGCCTCCTTGAAGACACATGAGCGTGTATCTCGCTCACATGAAGGGAAGCGTGAAAAGAGGTGTGAAGAAAAGAGGAGGGTCAAGAGTTTTCATCTTTTTAAATCTATATTATTTTTGAGTTTATAATATTCTTTAAGAAAATTTAAAACTTGTTTTAAAACACCATAACCTACAATTGATAAATTATATATTATAGTGTAAATACACACTGTACTTACCATATCATCATAATTGTCAAATATAAATTTAAGCATACTTTAAATACTGTATATATACATGTATGCATACTGTACATATCCACCTACTTCACGTATATGAAGTACATAAATCATTTAGTATTTATAACCGCCACATTTATTCCCGAACAATCTTATTCTTGTTCACAATTTACAGATTAGACTGACAAGCATGACACAGAGATTAAGTATGTTGTTGTTCATTGTTGCTTTTATGTACAGATTATTTATATATAGATAAATTCATCTACTTGTATGTACATCATGGTCCTGTGTTTATTTTTACCTACCTTATTCAGCTTTGTTGTCCTTTTTATCTGTATGTCTATTTCTATCTATCGTCCTGAAAAATCCACTGTCAAATATTGGGAGCAACGATGAAATTCCTTGCATGTGTAGACATAGTTGGCCAATAAAGCTGATTCTGATTCAGATTATACCTTTATAATTACAGATTCCTGAGGTTGTTGAATTTTAGATAAGCCTGTACCATACTCATCCTCAAAACTTGCAATCAAATGGTTCCCCTTCGAGGGAACTCGAACTCCGTCGGTTACGACACTATGGCGTTCCCTTCTCGGTGAACCAGGGTTACATACGTAACCCGAGACGTTTTCTTCAGTAGAAAAACACCAAACTGCTCTCCCTGTAAAGGTCTGTGTGGCCCTCAAGCAAGTCCTTAACCTAATCACAAAGTCAGCCTGGTATTAAACCTGATCAGAGCTAGCTACTGCCTGACTGACCCTCTGTCTCCCTCAATCACTGAAAAACTCTTTCACTATTACTGGGAGTTCACTTGAACTGCTGTTGAGCGAGACCTTTTTTTTTATTTTAAATGTGTCAGGGACAATGCAAAAGAGACACATTGTAACAGGTTACAACAACATGAAAATATGTGTTGCATATAGGGTTTCTAGCTGAAGCTAATTTGCAACCCCTGTCCCTGGTTAGGCTACATACATCACTATTACCAAGAAAACAGAAACAAACAACAACAAACAAACAAACAAAGAACATAAACACACCAGTCAGGAAAAAACAAAAAACAAAATAAATAGTCACATTATATACATATATCTGTGTTTGTGTGTGTGTGAGTGTGTGTGCGTGTGTGTGTGTGTCTGTATCTCTATATCCGTATGGACACGTCCATTTATAAGTGCGTCTGCACAAGGCATGATAAGTGATCAGATCTGGTTTTGTTTCAGCCAGTGCTTCACCTTTTCATTAAATGCTTTCCGATTGGTGTGTGTTTTTATTTCTGTTGGTAGGGCATTCCAAAAATTTATCCCTTTTACAGAGAAGGATGACTGACCAAAAGTGGTTTTGCGCTGTGCCACCTTGCAGTTGCCATTTGCTGATCCCCTAGTGGTGATTCTATTAGTATTTGTTTTTGTCACATATGGACAAAGTACAGCTGGAGCAAGATTATTCACAAATTTAAAAATCAATTTGATAAAAGAAAACTTAATAAACAAGCAAATTATATATATATTTTCAGTATTATACAATGATGCCATTTCATTTGTTTTTGATCCATTATTTTCAGTGCTTGTTTTTATAGTGATATAATGGGTTTAAAAGTTGACTGTGAAGCCTGGCTCCATACAGTAACACAATAAGGAAGATGGGAGAATATCATGGCATGCATAAAGTTGAGCTGCCTTGAGGGGTATATATTGTCTAATCATTCTAAAACAATTCAAATTAGTCTTTACAGTTTTGCATTGTTTAACATGTTTAGCAAATTTAAGTTCGGGGTCCAAAATGACACCTAGGAATTTAAAATCATTGACTTCCTCAATTTCCTCTTGATTTATTCTAATTATAAACTTTTCTTTTGCTTTCCTTCTCATGGTAAAACACATTGACACAGTCTTCAGAGTTAAGTGATTGTTTTTAAGCCATAGAGATACTCCCTCCATTTCGCATTGTTAATATCTCTGCTGCTACACAAGGGGTTTTGGCTGCTACATTGATAATTGTGTTATCAGCATACATCTAACATCCAGCTTTTTTGCAACATGATGGTAAGTCGTTTATGTATAGGCTGAAGAGCAGAGGCCCCAAAATCGAGCCTTGTGGAATTCCCATTGTAGATTGTCAGGGGGTTGAATATTCTGCATTGATTTTTACACACTGCTCTCTTGATTCGAGATAGGGTGGAAACCAGCCAGTTGCTTGATCAGAAAAGTTAAAAGTACTTAGTTTGTTCAAAAGCACTTCATGGTTCACAGTATCAAAGGCCTGGCATTGTATTTTATTATACAACACATTGGCTATTCAATAAGATCATACAGCTGCAGTGAATTTTAAGGTGTTGTTTAGTATAGCTGAAAGGTTGCCTAAGTATATTGACAAACAGTCAGATTAAAATAAAAAAAGACAAACATTGGTAAATGCATTTTTAAAACATAATTATTTGTTAATACTTGAAAATGGTAAGCAATAAAAATGTATGTGTAAAGTCAGAAATTTGGGTAAAATTAAAGAAAGCTAGCTTAGTCTCTGCATTAAAAAGTACATAAGTAATATTGGTAACATATGTTTGTGCTTACTTGCTCAGAGGTGTACGCCACCACTTTGGAAAGGATTTCACTTTCTGATTTTTCAGGGTTTGAGGCCTGGACCCATCGGATTACTTTACAGCGGGCAGCGAGCAAAGACACCAGGGTTGCCTCACTGGCTGTGCCCTGTTGGAGAATTAGAGGGAACTTGTCAAGCAATGCTGCTCCACTGTTGTGGATTTTAAACCAAACTTGAATATTACCTATATTTAAAAAGGCAAAAATCAAATAACCCAGTGTTTTAAATCTATCTTGTAGCTTGTACCTTGTTTTTCAAGAAGTTTTGTACGATGGGCTTACATCAGTGCTGTTTCAGCTACAAACTAAAAGCTGGGGCTGCTGCAGTTATCTTTTAAAAAACTGAACTAAAAATTACACACTTCTTGTGTTTACTGAAAAGCTGTGTGGTTTTCCAGCTTTAGGACCTGAATCACAAAGTCCACTGAGTGGTGGATTAATCCAATCAGTCACAGTAGCAAGGGTTTATGTTGGTTTTTAGCAAAGGACAGCATGTAGTACCACCAGTCAGTGGTGGTACTACATGCTTTTGTTGGAATACTTTGGTACTATAAATACAATATGGTGCTAACATGCACCTGCTCACACATTTTAAAAACAATGGTGAATATAATTGGCATGTAAATATGCATGTATACATACCCAGTGTTAACTGATTATGTGAGCATTCCTACTGTATGTTCGTAATTGATAAATATACTGTAAACCTGATAGGACAATAATCTATTAACTTTTTGGTGCTGGCCTGTAATGTGTGTGTCCTATTGATGCTCTATACAACTATACCCAGACCCTTTAAAAACACAGACACACACAGAGCTGAACATTTAGTCAATGTAATGAACCTTTGATTGAACATTGTGACACTTCAACATCCTCATGAGAGGAGAAAATAACTGTATTTAGAAAGTGTGTGGTGAGTCATCATGCAGCCAGCCTGAATTGCTTGAGGCTACATAATAAAGTGAAGCGTGGCTTCTGAGGCATCTGGGGGCATTAACACAAGAAAGTCAATGAAGTGTTCAAATCATTCAATCAATAAGCACAAATCTCTCGCCAGACCAGCACGCTGATAAAGGCCATGTCAGTTGTGTCGGAACAAGTGCTAAATTAAGACAGACCTTAAAGATGTTAGGGACCCACAGAACAAATCAGTAAATCAACATATCCATCAAACAATTTGAAACTGTCTAAAAAAGCAAACCTCAAGCTTCCAAAATGACCCAAGTGTACTTCCTGTCATTTCTGTGCTTACAAAGCACTAAGCACTAGCCTGGCAGCCTTTATAAAGGTCCACCAACTTTCATCCATCCTCCTATCCACTAGTAATGGTGAAGTATAACCTGATCTTTTACAAATGTAACTGAGTGGGAATTTTACCATAAACCCCTTTTCCTTCAACAGCTGAAAATTTAAACGGCAAACCTACTCTTAAGGATAAGAAGTGATGTTTCACTGCTAAAGATGATGCCGTTTTTGTCAAAAACAACTTTACATATAAAGTACTGTAGAATGAAAAACACATGCTATTATTTTTTCTCTAATGCTTAAGTCAATTAGACTATGTAATCTTTTGTGATACCTAAAAGTCTGATTATTGACAAAGGGGTAAAAAGGGAAATTCAAGGTCACCAGAGGGTCTTTTTCAAAACCATCTCATTTCTTTGTGTTGGTATAAGGTTTATAATAATAGGCTGGCAATGTGCTGTCACAACACTCATTAGCCTTGCTGCAGTGAGAAGAGCCTTATTCGTTGCCATAGTGAGCTGGTAAGCTGCACTTAAAAAGGAGAGTGGCAGATAGAAACAAAAACACGATGAACCAGATGAGCACACACACACTCAGGTGGTAACAATAGAAGAGGCATGAAATGATCTGTCATCAGAGGGCACTCTCATGCTTCAATACTCACTATCCCCCGACACACACACACACACACACATATATATATATATATATATATATATATATATATATATATATATATATATATATATATATATATATATATATATAGATAGATAGATAGCATCCTCTGCACTAAACTAATGCTTAGCCTTTTGCCACATGAAACAATCCCAGCACCATCAGAGTCATCTCTGTCTGCCTGCGGATGACGTATTAAAAGGCAATTTCCTGCCAATTTTCAGCTGGTGTGAACCAGGGAGAGAAAGAAACGACAAATCAATAGTAGACAAATTGCTGATGAATATGGGTTCAGGGGCACTCAGTGTATTTAGACACGTTTGTTTTTCCTGAAAGAAAAACTGACATTCAAAATGGATAAATCATGGAAATGCATTTACAACAAAGTCATGGTTCCTGGAAGCCAATTAAAGGCTGTATTTGAGCCTTTACAAATGTTTCAAAATGTGAGCAGACGTTGGCTTGACTCCTTGGACTGCTTGAGAACATTTGTGCAGTACACACAAAAGCATAAGTACACTTACCTGGATGACACCTCCTCCGTGGCCATGCGTCCCAGCTATAAAATGCTCAGGCAGTTGCAGCATTTTCGCCAGCCAATCTAACATCACCGTCTCCAACTCTGTACAGGCTGGGCTGGCAGCCTGAAACACACACCCAAAAATACAAACAACAATCTCAAATGTTCTGTTTGCATGTAAATATGAATTAAAGAAACAGACAGTCTTGAAATACAGAGTCATATGCAGGGACAAAGTCAAAATGTTTGTTACCCAGGAGAATCCAATACAGCCAATGGCTCCACACAGCATGTCGGCCAGCATGGCGGGGTAAGAGGAAGCAGCTGGAAAGTAGGCAAAAAAGTGTGGGCTGTGCCAGTGGGTGATCTGCATACAGATAAAACATGCCTCATTAATATGAAAGCAAGATCAAATTTAATTCTTCATAAAATGTTTGCCATTTTGCTAGGATTTCTATAATTAGTCAAATTAGCTAGGGAAAACTACTGGCTAGTCATCATGGCAACAAGTTGCATGAAGTAACCAGGAATACTCCGCACTTTCAGCAGAGGTGACTTACTGCCAAAGACCACAGAAGGCGTTTTTTCTGACTGCCACTTTTTAAGCCACAAAGAAATTAATATGTGAAATAAGCTGTATTTTCCAATTTTTGGAAGGAATAGAATGAAGGTGTTGGAGAGACACTGTTGCAGGACAGAAGAGAGCGACACTTGATTTTAAAAGGACCTCTGTTCATTGAGAAACCCAATGCTAGACTGTAGGTTCAGCAGAAATTACAGCTCACGCAGCACTGAGTAGCACTTACATGTTTCCAACTGTTATATTTTTGGACTGTGGGAGGTAAACAATGCAAAGATGGGTAGTACATGCCAACTCTATAAAGGAATGAGACTTAAACCAAGGACATCCGCCTCCTGCTATATGGGGAAGATACAGGAGCATCTGTTCAAGAACTTTGGTGATCAGACTGATGAATCAGTACCTGCACGTTCAATGATAAGTGTTATCGTTACCACACTTTATCTGCACTTTGTCTGCACTGATTTTATAAGTTTTTACCGTGCAAAAGATATTTATTAATATATCGATTGCACTGAAAGTCTGATAACTGGCCAGGTGGTTTTGAACGCAAAACATTTTGTTTTATGTACCTTCATAAAACTGACAAATAAATCAAAGGAAAGGAAGGAATCTGAATGTATATTTTTTTGCTACATGGTAACAGTGCATTCCAATGAACCAACATATTGCCAACACTTGCCCTCATTTCTAATAGTGTCTCAAAAAGTTATAATGTACATAAAGGAGGTACATTAAACATATATTAAGCAGCACTGGTTTGCAGTATGAATGTCAAAACAGGCTTTGTAGAGGCCTTAATTTATTAAAATCAACTGTTGCTGAGCATCCTTGTTAAAAAGCTACTTACATCGTGGGACGTGAGAAAGGTTTTGCTTAATTAGTGGTATAGCAAAATTGCTAATGTGAGCTGAATATATGGACTAAACCTCCTAATACTGATGTCAATAATTTGTGATTGGTCAGGGAAGATACTGAATCAGCTTGTTGTAATCATATTACTTAATACATTGTCAAAATGTATAGACATGATTCCACAAAAGAAAAGCCGTTGCCTCAACACCAGTATTACTTTCCAAAATGTCCAAAAGGCTTTTAAATTATTATATTATATTATACTTATATTATTTAATTGAACTATACTGTCAGGATAGCACAAGCAAAAAACACCATTGTGCGCATCAGCAAATCAAGCTCACCCCTGGCAATATCACCCTCTCCACATCTTTCATAATATCCTCATAACTCTCAGGCTCCAGTGGTGCCTCAGTGGGAATCAAGGAACGAAGATAACCCGGTTCCACATCTGGATACACTGGTCGCTGTTCTATGTTCTCCAGGTAGTCAGCCACGTAGTCCACCATCTCCCTCCCTCTGCGCCGAAACTCTGCTGCATCCATGGTACCACTGGAATTTAGCACAGGAACATTTCATTTCTTAAACAGTATGCTGTTGATACTTTAATTAGTTGGATTCTTGAGGATTCCTTTCAGATTAAAATAGACTGCCACTACAGAGTAAAACAGTGAACAAATGAATAAGCATATTCATAGCCATAGGCATCGTCAGGTCATTTTTCTGGGGCTTCAGCCCCAAATGTTTAGACTGTGACCCTGAATGTAGCTCAACAACAACAAAAAAAATATTTTCTGAATTAATATGCAATAATCTTCATGACGCAGCCTCGAAGAATGGAGGCTACTTCTAATAATATTGCTACATTTAGTTTTAAGTTCAAGTAACGCGACCTCCCCGCTGTTACTCAGTGTGCCTGCATTTAGAGCAAGACAGCGAGAGAGAGAGAAGAGAGAGAGAGAGACAGAGGGAGGGAGAGAGAGAGAGAAAAAGAGGAAAAATATGTGTATTTTTTTTTAGTTTGCTTTATTTATTTTTTCTCTCCCTTTCTTTTAGTATTATTGTTTATATGTGAATGTGAATTTTTGCTTTGGCAACATTAAAATAAAGCTAATTGAAATGAAAGAGAGACCGCGCATTGGTTTCAGCTTCAGAGCTTGTCAGGGACTACTAAATTGTCCCTAGCAATAATTCCAAACATTTAAATATAAATGTTGTTGGATGTGCTGAATGAAGTTAACGTTTGTGCAGATTTGTGGTGAGATTTCTGCCTGACCACATGTGTTTCAGTTCTAGTTTTCCCCTCCGATGAAGAGCACTGTGCTTGTCTCATCCAGTAAAGTCCCAGATGGGGATACTACCATGTCAGCAGTGCAATAACGCAGCCTAATGCACAGCAGAGTATAGGGAAGGAAGACTTTTAAAAAATCTTAAGAATTTTCATTAAATGATGATGTTATTCTCATAATATTCTGACTTTTTTCTGGACATGTCAGAGAACGCAGATATGTGGGAGAAATTCTGAATGTGTAGAAATTTTGAACATGAGCAGAAAACCTGCTGAAACAGATGAGCTATATAAGTCCAGGAGTTTCTGATTTTACATGAGAAAAGTTGATCTACAGGAGAAACATATCTGAAAGCAACACAGAATGCTTGAGAGCTGCACTGCATTAGATTATGGTAGAGGTTTAGATTTTCAATCATCACCTGCCGCCTGAATTTTGTGTTTCCTTTTACATAAATAAAAACATTTCCACCAGAAATTGATGCAGAAAAATTCACCAATTATCAGGTGAAAACATCAAATATTTTGGGGCTGGGCTAAGCCCCCAATGTTTCGAGCTTAACAACGCCCCTGTTCACAGCCAGAATTCAAGTTTAACCTTTGATCTACTTGGTATGACTGAGTTCATCTTTGTAGATCATTGATGCCAAATGAGGTCCTGAGTGTTGATAATGTATTATCAAACGAACAAAATGACTTCACTCTGGATGAACATGAACTTATGTTATGGACATAGATTCAGTTTGACGCTTACTTACACTGAAAATGTGAATTCTAACAGCCATTCAATAATTAGTTTGCAGGACATTTTAAAATGTATAAAGACATTGAAACAGTTTCTTTTAAAACTATTACACTTTTACTACATTGTATTACATACTAACGTCAGAATTGTTAAAACATACTTACTACTGCGGGTGCAATAACAGCTGCAGTAGCAGTATAGACACACCCACGGAGCCTAAGCCATGCTCATTGACATAGATTGTATGAGCTTCCCATTTTTGTATGAGCTTGCACAATTTAAATGTATGAATGAACCCTTGACCCTCTTACCAACACATTAAGCCAGTCTGATCATAGCTTAGTTTACTTTCACGTTAACAAGGTGAGTAGAAAATCTTGGTCAGTTTGTACTTACTACTGTTAGACATACATTCTCTCATAACACAGTGTCAAAAGGTAGTTTAAGACGGAGCCCCATCAAGATTTCCTTGATCACATCGACATACAACCTAATGACTAAGGGAAAGTAACGTTTATGAGCCTATTTGTCAACTGCAAACCAGGAGCATGCTAAACTTAATAAACCTGTTGCAGTCTTACAACAATCAATTAGTTAGAATGTAGGAACATGATATATATATATATATATTATATAAATATATTATATTCTCATACAAATCAATGGCATCCTGTCTATTTAACTGGCACAATATATGAACATTGCCCTTTGCTCGACACTAGTGCCTTATCATTCAACAAGTGTTTTTCACCCTGCATGTCTTTTCCCCTTGTTGAGAAGCAGAGCACTTATCCTTATCTCAAATAGGATTAGACATGTTTGTATGCATGTGCATGTGTGTATGTGTGTGTGCATACTTACATTTTAACGTGAGAGCTTCAGCCGTGGTGTTTGGATGGTGGATCCTCTCCTTTAGCGTCCACAAACAGACAGACAGACAGCCAGGCACGTGTTGCACGCGTTTGTGTCTGTAAGCAGTACATTTGCTCCTTTTATCTTGCCACTAACCACCCCCACCCCACCAACCCCCACTAGGCCAGCCAATGGGAACAGGGCCAATATAAGAAACCCAGTAAGAAAAATTCACAAAGAGTTTCAGAAGCTGTGGTTTCTTTGCCTCCACACACCTGCACAGACATATAATTTGGGTGTCCTATCAGCCTTTTAACATAGATTTTTTGGCTTCAGATAAATTGGCCAAATTATTACATTTTTATGGATTTCAGTGCGTGAGAAAGGACATACCAAATAAAATAAAAATAAAAATGACTGGAGGGCTGCTCATGATTTTATGTAAATCCTGTTGTATTGTTCTATAAATAATATGAAAATTATTATTGGACCCCAGTGATTTGGAGATGCTTCTTAATTCATGTCATGACACGGAAGAGTTTCATCCATCTGATTTGAGACACTTTTATCATTTAATGAGGTGGTGTTCATTCTTGTAACCTCTCTTCAGTTTGTGATGGGAATTCTTGCAAGCAAGTCTGTTGTTTTTGTTTTTGTTTTTTAGTTTTTCCTTTTTTATTCCTGTTAATATTGTTCCTCATGTGTTGTAGTTATTTATTACTCCCTCTCTCCTTCTTTGTCCGTGATTATGTTTTGTTTGGTCAGTGAAGCCTTTGTTCCACGTTTCCTGTTTTATTTTGAAGTTGTCTATCTCTGGTATTTGTGTCTTGCATTGTTTCCTGTCAGTCCCGTTATCCTAATGTGTTCCTCATGTGTTAAATCATCCTGCCCTCTCTGTTTCTCTATATAAAACAGCGTGTTCCCTTTGGTCTTGTCTAAGTCAACTCCTGTCCTTGCTGAGCTGCAGCAACTTCCTGTCCCTGCTGAGCTGCAGCTACTTCCTGTCCCTGCTAAGCTGAAAATGTCACTAGTTCCTGAGCTGCAACCATCCCCTGAACCTGAACTGCTCCAGTCATCAGTCACAGAATTGCAGCAGCTGAGCTACAGCAAATCCCTGACTCTGCTGAACTGCAGCAAACTCTGGTTTCCCCTGAAGTACAGCAGCCCCTTTATTCTCTGGCTTCACTGGCTTTTCTGTCAGACTCCCTGTCGTCGGTCTCTGGTCCTGGACACCAGGCCTTAGACTCTGGTCCTGATCTTCAGTCACGTCACCAGCCTCCTGCTCCTGCATCCATCCTTAGAATGAGCCATTTCTATCTACATACACCGCACGTGCTCTTATACGGACGTCACCATGTTGCGCTGCCAGGTTACTACAGTAGCTCGAATGGACAAACGGGTGTTAAATACGTACGAAGAAGAACAACATCAACAAGTAACATTAGTAGTAGTAGTTGTCAACTGGTTTAATAGAAGTGAGAAAAGAAGACAAATTTGGACAAAAGGAGGCCAGCACGTATTATTTAGCATAAGAGCCAACAGAGCGGGTCGGACACTGTAGCTTGTCCTGCGCGCTTGGAAAGGGAGGCGTGAGCGGTGTGTTCATGTGGTGTCTGAATAATCAGAATCTCCTTTTCCTTCTTAAATCTTTATTGCAATAAGAAAGATAAAGTGTACATGTGACAAAAAGAAGTACACAGAACTTTGATTCTTTCAAAATTACAGATTGCATATACATATTTTGATGTAGTTTGTAATATGGTTATAACGATTAGTTTGCTGTCCATGTCGAGTGAATTAGATGTCTGTGTGTTGTTTATGTATGCTCTGATAATGCTAATACAGCACATCTTTGCAGTAGTGTACATGTTAATATCACATTTTGACTTGAGCACATGAACACACTCGGAGGAACAACATGAGCCATTGGTTGCACTTTGCAACCGTCACCACTAAATGCCACTAAAACTTACACACTGAAACTTCAAGCCTTAAAAATTTATTAATGACAAAAAATGTGGAATATTACAACTAATGCTATACAACAATGAAGAAAAATGTAGAATTAGTTTGATTTTTATTACTTATATTTGTAACTGAAGTTGAGCAAACATGATTGGGGCCCATCGCAGTTTAGTCTGCTTGCGCAAAAATCAAACTAGTTATTTTAAATGAATTAATCCTGGGTACATATTATTCTTTTCTATGGTAGTACTAATACTAAAAAGTATTAGCTCATTTTATGCAAAATACACCATATTATATCATGGGGACTCAAATGGCACTGAATGCTAAGAGTGACCCAGTTAGTTGTGTAGCTAACGTTACGTTACAAGCACATGCAAAATCATTTAGTTCAAGTCGAAAGAATTTATGGATTTCACAATAAATGGTCATTCAAACTACAACTGGAATCTGCCTACCAATCAATGCCATAGCCTACATTTACCACTGCCAGGTGATCAGTAAAAAATCTGGTTCCATATTGTTGGAATCAGAAACAGGCTTGGACAATGCAAAATGCTACTTTTCCTAATGATAGTAAACCATGATGTCACTGGTGTGTTTCTGTTACATGATTATGGGAAGGATGTTGATTTTCTCTGTGATGTCATTGAACCTTGTCTTTCTTTTTACCCATTTCCTCAGCAGCACATTGGCCTCATCTCTCCTCCTGTCCCAGCTGTTATTTGACTCCAAGCTTGCCAGGTTTTTAGGTTGCTGTGGGGGTTGCAGCATCATTAGGCTACTTCCCGTGTCCTTGTCTCTGCACGCTGAGTGAAATAAGTTGGCCAACTTATTTCAGTGCTTGAAGTTTGCCGGTAGTAGGCGAGTACCGGCACTTCTACATTTCACTCTTTGGCATACTTGGAGTTTTTTTGCATACAGGCACTTCTCACAAGCTCTTTTCTGCCCTCTTCACATCAGGTTCTCTGGGCACTATACGTGACACTCATGTTTTCCCATTCTCGCCAGTCTGCTAATCTCTGTCGGCGGAGACAGAGCAGGGAGAAGCTCAGGTGGATGGGGCAGGACATTAAAAAAAGGCTGATGCACAACAGCAAACTTGAACTTGTTCTGCATGAATCCTAGCATTTCTTATTCTCTAACCGTATTGCTAATGATATACAGGCAGTACAGGCATGATCTGTTCAGGCTGTCAAGTGTCAGGGACCATCCATCTACCAATAGAAACAATCTTAAAACTCATATACTGATATACAGAAAACATAGCACACTAACTTTGTTTCATGAGTTTTTGGAAAAGATTATGTGAAGGTTACTCTGGCAGCGGACAGCAAAGCTTCAAGCATGTTAATCTTATGACTGATAATCCAAAGGGTGTGACACACTTTGTGTAAAAGGGTCAATTCTCAGTAGGATCAATGCAGTGTTCTTACTGTGGGAGCCCACGTTTTTAGCATTTATATGTCACATACTGAATTGTTCACGGGATTTATTGGATACATGTAGGCCCCATTGTTGCTAAATCATTTCCCATAATAAGTGACCGTTAGATTAACATCATTTTGTAAGCTCTTGAACGTGTTGTTGTATTGCACCATCTACTGGAAAACCTAAGGGTTACTCTTTCAATAGAAGTGAATTTTGCCAAGGATAGCAACTGGAATTTTGAACATTTGTTTTTCAGATTCTGGACACATTAATCTTGAAAACACAAAACTGTTCATGCAATTGTTATTACAACCAATGCACACACAGTATGGTTTACACTCTGTGTAAATGTGTTGCATACATCCAATACAGTAGTGTCACATTCTTTAGTTGGCAAACGCTTCAAAGGAAATTTCCACTCAATAAAGACAAACACAGGTTTTTATATCAATGTATTAATGTTTTATTCTAATTACAATAAACAGAATATATCAGTCCCTTATTTGTACAAAAATACCTGAAAAGGTTACAATTAAGATTTATAAGCCATTCAACTATTTACAGATTGAAGCAAAGCACATTTTGAATACAGAAGCTCTCTCTTACAAAAAAGAGATAAGTTACTGTTTTCTTTTTTGCATTCCCTGAAATACATAAAAGTTTATATTTTCATATATAGATATATTTTTTATTTTACTCATTTGTACAGCCATGGTATCTTGCATTGTGACAATGTTATGAAAAAGCACAAAATTCAAGATGATAATCGATCAATCCATCTTTGCAGGACAGGGGGCAAATCACTTTCAACTTTGAACTGAAACTTCAACTCAAAATATGAGCATTCACTCTCAGTCACCTTTCGCCACAATCATTTAGAGTGCCGTTTTCTGTTTTTGAATTGTATTCATGGACTACAAGGTTTCTGGGGCGAACGGTCCCCTCTGAACGGTAGCTTTGTCTGTCATTTGGTCCACATGTTAGGTCTGGTTTGTGCAAAGGAAGAGGAGTCGTCAGAGGCACCATCTGTTGTTACAAGTTTCCTGGCTACCAAAACTGAAATGCGCTTCATTGTTAGTTCCTTTATTTACACGTTTGAGTGTCTATTTGTTTATCTCTGTAAGACACAGCGTAAAATGATGAAATGAATCACATTAGATGATTTTTTCTACTTTACTAGAAAACAGGGCATGAAAATTGAAAATGTTTTATGAACTGGTCACTAATTGTTTCCAAATGTGAATAGGTAACATTGTTAGAGATGGGCTTTTAAATTATCTCAGGTAGCCAGGCAAATATTTTAGGCTTTGTTACTGTCCTCTTTAAATAGTCCTGAATCTACTAAATTTTGCTTGGTGGGGCACATAATGTGTGTTGTAAAAACTCCAAACTGAATGAAACTCAAATATTTATGAATCCATCATCTTGTACATAACAGTCCTAGCGATCTGAGACCAGTAGTTTTTAACATGCTACCAGTGAACCCTGAGCAACCCAGTGACATTCATTTCTGTTTAGTGTAAAAAACGTGGACATACAAATCGCCTGATTTCTTTTTTCTGTGTTTTCAAATTTCATTTACCTTTCTGCATTTTGCAGTTAGAGTTATATATATATATATATTTTAATGTGAATGCTAACTACACCTTAAAAGCCATCTGTTCCTCCTCAAATGCTACCATTCACTTCACCCAGAAGAAAAAGTAATAATGGGAGTTGAAGATGACCGCAGTGTGGGTAGACTCTCGGGGGATCGAATGTAGACACAGCTAGCATCAACTTCAGTGAATTAAGTTTAGCTTAAGATGACTTTCAGCAACAACAAAAGAATGTATGTATTCATGCAAATTCTAAAACCTACCTAATAAATTAAGTTTCCTCATTCTGCTGAAAGGAGGTCAATGCTGTGACCCATTTAACAATGTTGCTCTGGTATGGTTTCAATAACATGGATTTATCACATCCCTGTTCATTGCAATTTTAAAATTGTGACACGCCTGTGTCTGTATGTGCGGTGTGTTGGGGTAGGGGGTGTTGTTATGCATTTCTTCAATTATATCTAATCTAAGCATTAAAAGATTTTCATTGAAACGGTTTAACTTGAATGTAACAATTTCTACAATTATTTTTTTTCAAGGCAAGAAGTTTCAACAGTGAGTTATGAGAATGCTGAGTTTGATTTGACCCAGTTTCCCAAAACATTTGTGCCTTTTTTTACTTTAATTCATATGAATTTTTTCTTGTTTAGATCAACAACAAAACAGTCTTGAGAAAATCTGAGGCTTTTAAACATAAACGCATTGTAATTGTAATGATTATATTTTTATACATCCGGGAGAGTAATTAATTTAACAGTAATAGTGACTAATGCTTTGGGAAACTTGTTTTGCAATTTCACAACATTCCACCTGTCATCTATTGGAATGACAATGTCAACACTATGGATGCCAGTGTGCTTTCAAACATCACTTCATAACAAGTGTTGATGATGACAAAACTGCTTTTGAATTGAACTAAATAAAGATAACAAAACACATCAATAGATGCTATGTCATTACCACAACAATAATTAGAATAACAGAACACACTGGTCAATCATTTCATGGTAATGACAAAAGAAAACAGTAGAGAACAGCGCTGAGAAAAATAAATCTTAAAATTTTCAAGTAATCAGTCACATCCAGATAAATAAATACATTTTGCTGCAACAGTACTTTAAAAATGATTGAGTCATTGCATCTCAGATAAATAACGGTGACCATGCACAGAGAGTCAATACGGTGCAGCTATTCTGCATCTCAGATGTTCAATATACTTTAAGACAACCTGCAGGTAAATAAGTCATGGCTGTTGATGTGTGCATTACAGATAAGTACAAATAGATATCTAACCATCTTATGGCTGGTGACCTAACCAGAGCTACAACCAAAGCTTGGACTAAATAAAACTTCTGTGTGAGTTTTTAGAAATTTCAGGCATAGTCATTAAATAACAAAAAACAAAAAAAAAAAAGAGAGACAAAAAACAAAGGAAACCACTGTTTGTGGTGAGACATATCAAAGGGCATGATTATGAACCAAATTTACTGGGAGTGACTCCAAGTATTTCTTCCCAGAATATGAATTTGGGTGTTGCTCTTCATGTGTTATCTATTTAGTTCCGTTCTGCTAGACATGGTCAATAGGTGCTAAAAAAAGTATCCCTATCTATTCAAAAGGAAATTTGATCCAGGTTGTCTAGAGACACCGTGTTGAAATCTTCCTTTCACTTCAGTTAATTACAGGGGCTCCATCGTAGATGTGGCCAAAACACAAAGGGAAATCCATTAAAATACTTTTTTGACCTTGGCTGGCATTACGCCACTTTTATTATGTCAATCAAAAACACATCATGTACCAGGGGCTATTCTGTAATCAGGGGTAAAATAATAGTTTGCAGTCAGAACACTAAGTCCTAAAATGTCCAGTTCTATGTTGCTGCCACGCCCAAGAGTGTATTTTCAGTTTATCCAACAGCAGGCTAAAGTAAGTGTGATGAGACCAGGTGAGACAGGCCGAGAAGAACAGAGATGGAGAAGGAGAGGCATCTATCATTTGTTTACAATCCTCTTCTATCCTTACATGTTTTATCCACACTGTAGCAACACCGACTACCTCTTTTACAGCCTGCCTGAACTCATAAAGATGTGGCATGCAGTAGGCAGTAGGTGTGTATGTGATACTGTAGGTTTACAAGTACTTACAGGTGGAAGAAGGCCGCATTATATGGAATGTAATGCACAGAGTCTATCGGTGTGGAGTCGGAGAACACTAAACCATGTTCCTAGCCACATTTACGTTTGATAACGTCTCACTGACTTCCAACAGGTAGGAGGCAATTTGTGGAACAATGTGTGACACATGTGAAAAGAGGGCCCAGAACGAGGACAGATGTTTCCCCAAAGGACCCACTGTATCTCTGGGCTGACCCAGTTTTGTGCCGCAATGATTGATCATTTTTGTTTAATTTGATTTGCTGTCACTTGAAAAAGACCTAAAGGAAATGCTAGTGGTTATCCTTTCCTGTGCTGTGGGCGAGGAGAATCAAACAAAAGATTGATACTCTCCATTGTCCCACTTCATCTTCTGCAACAGATATCATAATGCCTTTACCTGCAGTGAACTACTGCATATTGCTTGGTTCCCCTGGTTACACTTTTCAACATTGCAGTCACCATAACTGTTGACCTGGTTACAAAATTCTACTTGCTTTTCTACTTGTTATTTCACCCTGAATGACACATTAATGCTTACTCATTTTTATGGAAGTTGCATGGGAAATACTTTAGGGAACTGAAGCGTGCAATAGAACAAGTACAGAATGACCTTACTGTAGCTTATGTGAATAATGAAGAGTTGCAACTATCCAGAATGCAAAAGGTGGACTTAAAAACAAATATTAAATACAATCTTGATAACAATACATAACTGCAATGAATGTATCATTAAGAAAAGAAACCCTGTGTGGTCAGAGATTAGCAAATACATTTCTGTGAATGTAGACAAAGCAGATTTTATAATGTCCACACTTAAAAAAATACTTTCTTTGAACTAATTTCAACAGTTCCGGATTTTTCCTCAGCCATTTTCTCCAGGCTAATTTGACTTGACAAACTTCTCATGTTTCCAAACCTCAAAAGGGATTCAAAACAAACACTTTTTCTGGCGCCTTCAAATCTTCATCCATGTTGAATTTTGACATGCCCTTACATACCTATGACACTAGAGGGCGGTGGCACCATCTCCCAGTTAAGTGATGTGACAGCGGGGAAGTCATGCGCCGCCAAAGGCCACTCCCACTTCGATGAGTGCAAAACTGAGACAATCAACTCTCCATCTACAGTATATTCTTTGAGGACATGTGACAAAGACTACTGTTTGTTCTCAGAGAGCAGAGTGGTCCAACACGAAAGCTTGAGTTGTCCTGCTGGTTGTCCAGTTGAAAGGAAATGCAGTATACATTTGAGCTGTATAATACAACCTTGAGGATTACTGTGTCCAAGCTTATCGATGACTATGGGTAGCAAGATTGTGGAAGATTTTGCAACAGCACTGACACAAACGGCAGTGTTCATTTCCTTTATCTTCTCTCTTCTTGACTGAGAAACCTTGTGAACAAGTTGTGCATCCGACTCCTCAAACATCCATGCAAACCAAAGGGTATCCAACAAGTCAGCAGTCTCCGGCAGACTCACAACAATATAAAAAGAAAACGAAACATCAGTCAATTCACCAGCTTCTTATAAAGATTTAAAAAAAGAACCAACCAACAGAAAGGTTCTTTATGTTTTGTTTGTTTTAGGCAGAGTTAGGTCAAGTGATTGAGGTCATGGGGTCAGATGATCCGAAGATGTCATAAGGCCACAACGGTGCACGGGTGTTTGAGTTTACAAGGCAGCACTCCTCTGTTGAGCTGGTAGAACTCCACCAGCTGAATCAGGTCGGTGAACTTGGTGGCGCCATCGTCAAGGCTAAAGAAGACTTGGCCGTCCTCTTCACACTGCCAGCGTCAAAGGGTCCGGAGCAGGGACACACCGCATGGCAAGAGAAAAGAAAGGACATGTATTTATTTTAAAGGCCAAAACAATGGTTGGCCTAGGAGTGACATAGCTGACAAAAACAATGCTTTTCGGTAGGCAATCAGGTAAAGCTAATGGGCCAACAGATGAAATAATATGATCTGTAAGGGAGTACAGAAGACTTTTGCTTTTTATTGTCTCCAAAAAAAACCCCAGACTTGTCACAAATGAGACAAAACAGCTTTAATAATAATAGCCTCTACTTTAGTACTTGCTACTGTATTTAACCTTCAAAACTGTTGAGCACAGGTTATATGGCCAACCATTCTTTAAACCCTTTTCAATTGCTTCTTGCTATTGTAACATGTATTTTCAACAGTCAGTGCCCACTATTTAATAAAAGTATAAAAAAATAATGATTAAATGGCAAGAAGTGCATACCGGTAGTATCTGGAAATGTTTGATTTTCTGGTGATGGCACAATGTGAGCACAAACGCCTTGGGGTTACTCTGACTGACTCTCAGCAGAAACAACCTGTGCAATGAGAGAAAGGAGGACGCTGTGAGAAAAATATTCAGTTGAAAACATTTAACTCTTTTGTTTCTGATTCAGGTATATTCAGTGAATAGGAAATCTGTATGTATAACAGTTGTTTTAGCTCCTGCTCCCTTACCCATCGACTTGTCCCTGCTGGTGGATGATGCGATGGGATTCTTCTCTGGTTATCCTGCCATGGAACCACAACTGAGCTATGTGGATGACTGCATAGAAAATCAAAAATACATTTTAAAGTATATTTTGAAAAATCTTTCAGAAATTAAATAAAGGCAACAATCATCATCGTCATTATTTTGTTGATCCTAAATGTCTTTGCATTTACCTGAGCTTAGTGAGGAGTGGTGAAGTGGACTGTGGGAGCCTAATATGTTCATTCGTGTACTCCTCTTCTGAGAGAGATGCCAGACACAGACAAAATAAGAGGGATTAGTTCATGATCTGGTATACTTGACAGGGTAATTCTACTGTATTTACAGCTTTTCTCAACACGAGGTGGTGAGGCTTCACATTTTGTAACAACTGAATGTACTTAACAGTCATTACTGTATTGTAAAATTATTTTAAACTCTTAATTGTAAGTTTACAATATCCTTTGTAAAAAAATTAATAAAATATATACTGTCACCTCCACTCCTGGCATTGTTGACAGAGAGAACATAAAAACTGAGGCTGTGTCTCACCCTCCATGCATGTCCCTCCTCCATCGCAGCGCTCTGAGCTTCCACAGGGTTGTCAATCACCCGGCCTATCCTCCCTGAGAAATCCATTGCCACAAGGGAGTTCTCGGATACACTCCGCTAGGGGGAGACAGAGATACATGACAGTCAAATTGTGAACACAAAGGCAGCTCCACAAGTGACCTGGGTTCAGCTAGTGAGGCGCCACAGGTAAGCATTTTGGTGAATATCATTCTCCTTAACTTATTCCTGGTGCAGACATTACAACAGTATTTCTGCACAATCAATGTTTTGCTAATGTCAGAGATCTGGGACTTTATCAACACAATGCTGTTACGCTGAAATGATTGCTTTTAGGTTTGAAGGTGCTTCAACAGAATTTTAAATAAAGAGGTAAACTTACCACAGGTGCTGAGAAGTGTGAAAGTAAGGTTTTTCTTTGTTGAGGAATCTTGTAATTCTGGTACAACACAATCCCATACTGTATAGAAAGAGGAACACACTGGTCAACCAACATAAATAAATAAATAAATAAAAAAAATTGCTAGTTGTCTATTAAATGGAATCAGCAACTTTTTTTTTGGGATTCATTTTTGATTCCGGCACAGTTTTTAGAAATTCTTGATCTGAAGAGAAAAACAAAAGACATAAAAAACTATGCTATATATTTTTGAGACTGTTAGGTTCTACCTTAAAGAGCCGGAAGGCAGTCATCCAACAGGTCCTGCCCTGTTCATCCTCGGCACACATCATCCTCAACTCCTTCAACTCCCCTCGACTTTTATTAGGCTGCGAATTGACATTTTTCAAAATAGATAATCCTCATCACCTTCGCTATCAGCACAACCAATATCACTGACATCACTGATGGAATTAACTGAGCTAACGAGCTGATAAAGATCGTGAGAAAAAAAATGCTTGAACTGTTTGCTCATCTACAACATTTATTACATATACACACTTTAAAACATTTGGAAACACAGCAATAAACCAGGACCTCAGCACTCAGCACTCATATATAAAACTAAGCATGCCAGTGCGCTCTGCCTGAGATAGGGAGCTGCACAGGATGTCAATCATTGCTCAGCCCATAATATTTCATTAGAAATCAGCTTCATCTCATTTCTGTCATCTGAGACTCACCTTGATACAGAACCCGTAGTCTGTGGGTGCACCATGCAGCTTTTTGCCTGTGATGACAGTGAAGATGTTGCTGTCTTCAAGGTCCGCTAGTAACTGTAAATGTCTGGGCTCCTGGAGACGGATGTAATTAATAAGTTAGAACATAACAGCGAGACATAGCCTTGGAGGTGCTGATAGACAGAGAGATGTGCAGAAAGACCACCATCAATAAAAGGCTGATTCTTTGAAGGTAATCATGTTTAATCTGGAATATTTACTGTGTTTTTGTAAACTTTTAATGCAGGATACATATAAACTATTACTTGTACGTGGTACAAATATTACAATGAGACATATTCTGGCCCTTGAAGTTTCTGTTACCTTCGAGGTTCCTTTTGTAGAGCAGTAGAGTCCTGAGCGCCGCAGGAACATATACACTTTCTTCCACGACTTTCTACCCACCTCCTTCACATACATGTACCCCTGGATCTCTGGACAGCTACTTGTCGCTAGGAAGTTCTGAAAGAGGGAGCAAGAAAGACATGGAGCAGGGTATCAGCACACAAAGTTTGGATTCATTCACTCTATTATGTCCTTATGAGGGCAACACTGGATCACATTTGAAGCCTTTAAGTACTCGGTCACCATCACAGCCAGATACTGAAAGCTGTAGCAGACACCATCTGCAGAGGCATCACAGCCGGGAGACAACTGATTTCTGTCAAAGAACACAACATTACTAGGGCTAAGTGAAAGACTGACAGCTGATGTTTAAGATGAGCAGCAGCTTGAATCCTTACACATCGCGGTATTGACAAACATCGACCAGCGATAAGGCCAGACATTGTGCTATTGTCTGTAAAATCAAAGCGTGTCTAGAGTGCAGTGGACTGAAAAGGGCTGATATTGTTGTGTGTACATCCACATAAATAAATATGTACAGTATATGCATAATCTACTCATGTTTTAAGCAAGGCCTGTAATTAATTTCAAAAATACATTTTTATTAAATATTTAAGCAAAGGTTAATGCTTTGCAATGTGCCTTTCTAAGACAAACACAGTACATATGTTGAATCAACACACAGCACATTCCTTTTGTGAACCTTTAAAGTCTAAATTGTCTTGTGGGTGTCTGAAGTATTTCGGGTTTGCTGTTTCTATGTTTTACAAAAATGTCACACCATGAAGTGGCAGGTTAAGTTATTAGAGCTGATTTGGAATCTGTGGCCTGTGGCTAGAAGGTAAACTGTTCCACACGTTTCCTAGTGTTTGGAAACATCCTACAATGGGCCTCATGCATGAACACTTTCCATTTTTCTGGAACGTTCATTCAAAAAGCTTTTCTTTTTGAGGCACTTCACCCTGCTGCTTTGCACTAACACATGTTTCTTGCATAATGGCAAATATTGCAAACACCTGGCTGAGCTCAGGTCAGAAACCGTCTTGGTTTGGACAGCACTCTAATTAAGTGCAAAGATCTTGTGTTTAGAATAAGTCAAACACTGGGGATTCCTGACACAACTCAGGCTCACCACATCCCCATTCATTTATTGACTCTTCTATGTGGAGCATAACGGAGCATAACGTCTCTATGATCAGCAGGGGAGTTAAAAGCTTTCTGTGAGTGGCATGGATGAAGGGATGGATTCCACTTGTGGTTTTGCCTCTGACAGCTCCATTACTTGATACAGGAGAGAGCCAGACTGCATGTAAACCCTCCATCCATTAAAACCAAAGCTCTTCAAGATCCCAAGAAGCTTTTTGTCTGGTCTCCTCCCAGGCCTTTTCTTTTCTTCATATCTTTTGTGAAATCCGAGTGTGGCCCGAGAGTGGTCTGTGAGGCGGATAAGTAGCATGACACAAGCGTGTGAATTGCAAACATACGGTAGGTAGATGGGGAACTGTATGTTCTATATGTGACTGCCTAATTCCATCCATCACAAGTGTCGGGCCTGCGGTGCATGTGCCGAGACAGTCATGTGTCAACAGGGGATCAACAGTAGTTATTACTGCAGGCTCTGACGAGACACACTGTCTAAGGGTCAGAGGTGAGGTATGTCAGCTTGATTGTACAGTATGCAGCGGGTGCTGACTCTGAGGTAACTAAGCTGTGTGCGTGTCAGGAAGAGGAGAGAGAATGAGAGAGACACATGGCGTGTGTGTGTGTGTGTGTGTGTGTGTGTGTGTGTGCTGTATGTACCTGAAGGAGCTGAGATGGTAGAATTGTGCGACTGGTTTCCTGGCACCATGCAACCATGTGCTCCGGGAAAAATGTCTGGTGGAAGGAGAGGGTGGAGAGAGAGAGAGAGAGAGAGAGAAGGAGTCAGACAAGAGAGAATATCAGCCACTGTGACAATAATTATAGGGTCGGAATTTGTGACAGAAAAAGGAACGTCACGCAAATCCCATCAGTGCAGTCAGCTGTCATAATATTTCACAAGAATACAAAATGAAGAGAGACACTTTGTCGACGAACACGTCTTTCATTCATCTCCGAGGCAAGTGGCCACTCTTTATAGCAAATGTCACTAGTAAACTCTTGAATGTCCCTTTTCATTTGACTGAATGCTCAAAATACTACAAATCATGAGGAGTAATACTGCTATAATTTTAACATCCATATCCAGTTTATTTCAAATGACCTAAAAATGCATTGTGTTAAAAAAATCACAAAAATGCAAAAACAATCCATGCAGATTTTTTTTTACAGGCTATATGTGTAACATATTTCAACAAGAAGACATCAGGAGTCATATAGCGTGTTAAAAAATTCCCAAGAAAAAGCAATTTACCAGGGGGTTTCTGAAGAATTCATATTTGGCATAGTTCTTCCTGAAGAGGAATCTACTGTCGCTGTTCATAGAGGCCTGGACCTGAACCACCAGCTCATGGTCTTCTAGACAGCGCTCTGAGGTGAGACAGGCAGAGAGAGGAACAAGAACATCAAAGGAGGTTGGTGTTTATTCTTCAAACCATTTGTATAATTTCCTTACAACTATACCACATATAATATACAATACATATACAATTTTACTTACAAAACATACATTAATATAACATGTTCTGTCACAGGAGTGAATGGCCACATGTGAATGTTATAGTCTTAAATTACATTGCCAAAGTTTGTCACACAAGTACTATGGGCCTCTGTAGATATTATAATTTTCCAGAAATATCTGTCTTCAATCTTTCTGGTATGTCTGAAAAAGAAAGACATCAAAATGAAACTGAAAACAGAAACTGAAAAATTACACACTGTTCATCTCAACATGTAATTTGGTCTATTTTTAAGCAAAAATCGTCTTATTTTTTCAAAACAAAATCATGTCAGTGGTGTGAGATTATCTCACCTATTCCCAATGACAATCAAACAGCATTTCTTTTAACCAGTGCATTTTTTTAGAGTTGTTAAAAAAACATCTTTACATCAAGTCAGATGTTTGTTCTAAGACAGTGTAGCTAAGACATACATTTCTTATCCATGATAAGTCCAGTAAGCACTGATTCTCTGCCAATAATCTCTTGACGCACTCATAGTTACAAACATCTGCACCTGGAAATACAGGTTTAAAGGATACATATATGACTGGTGTGACCACACAATTCATTTCACCATAATTAAATTTTTTAGGCAATTATTGTGTTATTGTAGTGGTGAATGGTACAAAATGCCCTGAACTAATCCTGGGCTCCATTTGGCCTGTTCAGTGGTCTAAAAAGATGTTTAGAAATGCAGACTGGTTTCAACTGTTTGTGCTTATCAAACGAGCTATGACTAATAATCAGACCAGGGCCTTTCTCTTTCAAAATAAAAGAGGATATGATTCAATTAAAAGTGTGTGCGGTTTTGAGAGGTTTTGTATGGATGTGGTCAAAGGTCCTGATGATTTCTATTCTTTGTCTGTTATGACTCATTTCCAACAGCCTTACAAGTTCTCTCTGTCATGTCTTTAATAAAAGACATCCTTCCCCAGTAGATTTAATTAAAATGTTCACTATCTTTTGCAATACCACTATCTGGTCTAATATCTCTTTTTGATGTGAAATGGAGAACTTCATAGAAACCTGACTGTACAGATCTAATTCACATCATTATCTCATTTCATGTGTTCCCTCATCCTCCCAGTCACGACTCTTCTTTTTCTTTCCATTTCCTCTTGTCGCCTGTCTGATGAGTCACTCATGTTCGTGACAGTGACTCACCCTGGCAACACTACCTCACTGTCCCAGAGTTGTTAACCTTTTCATGTTGACAAGTAGAGGTCAATGTTACTTATCTCAAAGGGCCATTTCATCCAATTCAGCAGCTTACCAAGAGTGGGCAGCGATGTACGGAAATAGGTCCTCTATTCAAACACACCATTGTTCGGGTCTATCTGAAACTCTTATTCCCGTCTACCAACCAACCACATGTGCACACATGAAGTAAAACAGCACATACATGTGCAGTCCAGACATACGGTTTGTGCACATGTACACACACACAAACAGGACTTTCGCATACTACCTCATCTCATACTATAATAAAATAATAATAACTATAGTATAGCACTTCATATATAATTATAAAAGTATTCTTCAAAATATTAAGTGATTGGCTAGAACTGTATATCTACATGTAGGCAATTTTCACTAAACACACTTGAGAGACATTTAACTTTTATATACTGTTGACCAAAAAAAACTGACTGCAGATATAGCCATTCCAACTACAGTTCAAATGATTTAACAACATGTGTTATATATTTTTGGTGTTTCCGGTGGCTCAGTCAACATGCAGTATACGGAAAACTAGAAAAAACATCAGTACCTCATGGAGAAGTAATTTAAACGCAATTACAATCAGAGTTTATAAATGAAAAGCAACTAGCTAACAAACTATAGGAAATGTCTGGCAATCACACAACTAACAGAGCTCCAAACAAGCCAAATCATTGGCTGAAATATCCAAATAAATGTTTAGAATATGTCAGACATATATAATGCTTACAATACAGAGAGGGATTCCAACTACCACTAAATGCAATTCAACTTCAAATATTTCCTACCTTTTTAACAGCAATTCGGATTAACATAATTTTGGGCATAGTATTTTGTTAAGGATCCCCCCCCCCCCCCCCCCCCCCCCCCCC
>NC_060152.1:23437690-23456693 GCF_021292245.1 Micropterus dolomieu | reverse complement strand
TAGTATTTTGTTAAGGATCCCCCCCCCCCCCCCACACACACACACTCAGTCACAAGTGCATAACCCTTCAATTTGAACAATCACCACGCTGCCGCTTCATTACATCTCATTTACTGAAACTCCTAAACATAAAATACGATAAGTAGTTATTCCAGACCTGAAAAGAATACGGTTGCAGAACAGGTGTGCCAGAATAGAAGAAGGGCTACAATAGAATAGACTAACTCCAAGCCAAAAATGATGTCATTTACAACAAGCCGACTTAACTGTATTTGGCAGCATCGTGTTGGCAGCACTGATGAGAAATGCAATCAGAGCATGATGGATGGTGAAATATTAGATTAGGGCTTTTGGACCTGTACTTTAAAAAATGCTATATATTTTATAAAAGTTTCCTCACATGACAGTATACCAGCCTGTATGTGGATGTAAGACTAAATATTTGGCAAAACATAAACATAAGTTAAAACAACAGAAAGTGTTTTCACATATATTTTTCTCCATGTCTCTTTCTACAGTATGTTTAACTTCCAGGCACACTGCTCTATATAAAACTACACCCCCTTCTCTCCCACATCTGTTAAACTGTACAGACATGAGCACAGAGCACAGGCTCAACTTGTCTTCCATAAGTGCTTTATAATCGCCCTCTCCTCAGGGGGAGGTTGGGTTTTCAAACATTCAGCTGGTCACAGCTTTCCAAGCTCACTGTTATACTGCCAAGTGTAACACAAAATCACCCTGACAGAAACGCAAAGCTCTCGTCCTTCTTAATACAGCAACAAGTTCAAATTCCTTGATTAAACGCTGGAATAGAGCATCTTTTTCGACTACTGTTTTCCATTTTTGCTTGTGTCATTTTAGTGCCACATTTGGTTTTGAAGAATATCAACGCAGTGAGCGTTCTGGTCTCGTAGCCTTTAGAAAATGTGCCAAGCTCAGTGAGCAACACCTTCCCTCCACTTTCTCAAATACCTCAAGCAATGTTTACTCCTGAATCTATGAAGAATCTACTGTATAACATACAGCCTCTCTAACGGCTAATGACTGGCCAAAAAATTTGTTATATCAAACTTGATGTTCTAACAAGAATACTAGTCTTCATTTCTGAGCTGGTCCCAACACATCACTACAGTAGATTATTCCCGAAGTGTCTGTCTATTGCAGTGAGGGCTTCTATTTTCAGGAGAGTGGTGTCAAGACCCCTGGTCTAAAGAACCTTTAACATGAAAACTCTTCATGAATCGTTTCCATCACCTTCGTGCCCTGCCATTTATAGTACTGGATCTATAACATTACACCGTCCCTGAAACTGAGAGGCCACCAGTTGGAAAAGGTTTTGTTACAGCGTTCGTCATTTACATCTCCTAATCCATGACATTCAATTATCACCTTCTCTTCCTTTAGCTTCTTATCTGCTGGCTTCCACTCTGAGCCCTTCACGTAATCCCCGTTGGTAACAATTTAAGGAGAAAAACACCACAATGTAATCTTCTGCATGATTATTATTCTTAAACAGTAGCTTGTGACCGACAGTAATCTGGGGTGGAACTGTCCTCAATCTTTGTCCATACTGATTTTTCTTTGAATCAGGAGTCTAAAAAAAGACCTCAATCCAAGCAGTCTAGTGACCTTAAATGAGCCTGCCCGCACTAAAGAATATCAATGAAGGATGTAAAATACTGAATCCAATACTCTTGCTTTCCTCTGTCCCCTGCATAAACCATAAACCTTTCTCTCAACCACCACAACAAATTAAATTACTCGGTAGTGCTCAAAAGAGTCTTAAGGCTTCTGGACTATAACATTTATCAATTGCTGTGTATGTTTAATTTATGATTTGGGACCAAAGACAGTTTCTGCTGGTTCCCCCAAGAGGTCCCAAGAGTTTTGGTAAGCTTTAATAAGGCCCTGGGAAAGATGGTCTCCACTTACACGGAATAACTTTATGGAACCCTAAGCTCAAACATGCATCATATTTTATTGCTCTTCAAGCGTACTACACACTGAAGCTAGAATCTTCATCAGTCCCATATAACAGCCTCCTTTAACTGAATTGTCAGTTAACAAGACAATCATTTAATTAATCTCAACACAGCTGTAATTAGCATCAGATTTTATGATGACAAGGAGTAGGCTTATTAATCAGTTTACAATCTTGAATCTGTTATCTAGCAGCAACTGTTTCATCTCTCATACAAATACTGTGCATACAACTCAGGCATCTTGAAAGTGCTTTTTTCTTAACTTGCAATTTTCTCCTTACTATTGACTAAGAAGAGCAATGGCCTGTCAATGCTAAAGCCACTCTGACCTCATGTGCAGTGCCTTGTCTATTTCAGTCACTTTCTGTTTGCACACAAGCTGATCAAAACATTGAACCTCCAAATTTCTCAATGACAAGCAGCTCAATGTGTGTGCTCAATGACTCATCTGCATACTACAACACTGCTACAGCAACCTTTCACACGGCCAATGTGTTGTCCTTGATTAGATCACTGGACATTATGGCTCAGTGCGTGCATATGTTGTATAGTATTGCACATGCACTCATGCATGAATATATGCCTGCGTGAGAATATGTGTCTGCCCAAGTATGTAGCCATGCATGCATGCATGCATGCATATATATGTGAAGGCACCTGTGATTGTATAGCATGTCTCAGCCCACCCAAAAGTTCATGAGTTTCTGTGTGGGCAAGTGAGTGTGCTTGAGTGTCTGTTCATGTGTGCTTTTGTGTGTAAGTGAACAGTGTTTCAGGCCTGCAGGGCTCTGCCCCTTACCTAGTCCTAGCAGTGGGTGGTGTTCAACAAGTGCCCAACTGTTGTCGTCCACACAATGGCTTTTATAAACCAAGAGCTGGCACAGGTCTCTGGCTGTCATGTCGGCTGGGATCTCCACCACTTTACCCATGCCATCTTCACTGAAGATCTTCACAATCTATAAAGGAGATATATATTAGAGTTCAGTTATAATAAACAGATGTAATTTAAGATAGTTTGGTAAATTACAAGAGGCAAAAATCTAAATTCTTTAAAGCCAGTTAGAAGAGTGTCCTTAAAATTATAAAAACAAAAGACTGATAGAGCTTTCCAGTTGCGAAAGATAAATGTAGAATAAGACAGCATTTTAAATATTAATTTTTATGGTAACCCCACAGGGAATACTGGGTTGTGATAAAGTAATTTAACATAAACCATTTAAAAAAAAAGAAGAAGAAAAAATCAGCCTAATGGGTGGGTGAAGCCAGCAATTTTCTTCAAACACTAGCATAGTATTTATCATATAGTGCCCCATACACTATAGCGTACACAGGCCTGTAATTATAGAACACAATAGAAAAGAACAGATATTCAAGATCAGCAATTGTGGTGTTAGAAATCACAGACAAGCATTTCTTAAAGCAACTTGTTGGTGTAATATAGAAACACACATACTGTATAACAAGCATCTGCTCTTGTGAACACAAAGCAGGACTGCCTACACCAAATGAGTATAGTACTGAAGCTTAAGGGGACATAAACATGGTGTTTCCAATTATAGCTTATCAAGGAAATTTATGCAAGGATCCAGAGATAAGACATGACCATACAATTTCACATACAAGTGCTTTTTCCATAACTTGATAGTCCAGTAATAACACGGACATATTACATTTCAGAATGAATGAGTTTTTTGTTGAATAATTTATCGCAGTTTTTCCAGTCCATGAATAACACCTGTTGCCATTTTGTTTTTATTAACAATGCTAAGTCAAATAGGTACTCACACGCACATATTGAGCCACTACTGATCTGTCCAGTATAATGTATAACAATAGTGCTCTGAATAGGTTTTATCTCCACTCTAAGTTCCCATCTGTGTAAGAGACATCCATTTATAGCCAGATATTATTGCATATCAGTATCTACTGTAGCTGCAAGCTGGCGAGAAACTTGTTAGAGATCATCGAATAATCCACGAAATATAACTGCCGTTCCACTTACGGTAAATAGTCCAAAAATAAACTTCCACTAAGTCTCCACAGGTTGCCTTTTCAAAAAGAATCTATGCAGTCACATTCACAGGATACACATTTAATGGACCACAGAGAGAACTAGAGCAGCCTACTTAACCTGCAGAGGAATCCAGCCTGATAAGCCTACACATGTCATGTATGCACACATCTCAAATGATATATCATGGCAAAGAAATTTTGTTCTCTTCTTGAGATGCAAGATGAAGCTTATAACATCACAGTTTGCACAAGCCAGGCCTGAGGCGCTCTATCCATCCAAAATGCTCAAGACGAAAACCAAAGGGTAGCCTCAATCATTCAAAGCTGCTGACGTATTTTACTCTATTTTTTTTTAAGATGCTCTACATCTTGAGAAAGACAAATTGTCCTCAGCTTTTAAGGTATTTACACATTCCACGTCTTGCCTCGAGTTAAGAACAGCAGTACCTCAAAGAGAAGTGGTCTTAAAATGTAAAAAGAGAAGGAGGGGAAGAGAGGCAGGGACACACAAGGAGCGAGAGAGAGAGAGAGAGAGAGAGAGAGAGAGAGCGGAGACACCGAAAGAGAGCAGTCTTACCTCCACGGCCCGCAATAGGCAGCAGTCCGGGGAACACGAAGGCATTTTTGGAGTGAGCCTGGCTCCCCCACACACTCCCACACTCAACTCACACACAGTCCAGAAGACAGCAAACCTCACTGTTCTGTCGCCCTGTCTCTTCCAGAAAGAAAGATACAAATTTCGATGCAGACAGTTGACAGTCGCGCTACCTGTCACACAGCCTGGAGACTAGTCCTTCAGTCTATCTAGGCCGCCGGCTCTATCTTTAAAAAAAAAATTAAAAATACTGTCTGACCTAAAGCCGGCGTCTCTACAGCTCACAGGACAGAGGCACAGAGACCGTCAGTGATCGGATGGCAGCAGGTATAGTACAATGCTTCCAGTGCCGGCTGAGTCTGACAACTATCTTATTTTCTCTCCCTCCCTCTCTCTCTCTCTCTCTCTCCCCCTCACAAAGGGTTACAGCCTCAGCCACGGGCTCCGAGGCACACTGAATCAAACCACACGCTCACCAACCAATCATAAGGCTGCAGCAGGCTGATGTAATCATTCCCACACAGACCAAGACGTGCGCACACACACACACACACACACACACACACTCTGAGAGGTATACACACTCCAGTAGACACACAGACGCACAGTCATGCACAGGCACAGCCAACTTTTTTAGACCTCTTGCAAGCTCTCTGATTCAGTTTCTTTTCAGAGCTTGAGGCGAGAGGGATCATTTGAAAAGGGTGTGGGGCAGTGAGGAGGAGGAGGAGCAGGAAGAAGAAGAAAGGCTAAAGGAAGGCGTAAAAAAGTTTGTCTTTGTCGCTTGTCTTGCCTCCAAAATGTTCAGAAGTTTTCAAGTGAGGGCTTGTATGCTTTTAGTCTCCCTTCCTCCCTCCTTCCCCACTTTTCTTCCTCCCTCCCAGTGGGTTAACTTTGAACTCCCCGGTCCGATCTCTGCCTCTCGCAGCAGTAACGAGACTCATTACAGAGCAAATGAAATGAAACAAACCTGGAGCAGGACTTGAGCACTCCCGACCTTCCCCTTCTGCCCTGGTGGTTAGCTTCATGCCAACATTCTTTCTCTCTAAAGAACAAAAAATCTGGAGACATTTGCACACACATGCACAAGCACACTGAGCCCCCACCCCTCCTTTTAACTCAGATATTTAATACGGCATCAGACAGACAAAAGGCCTTGACACACCCCGTCTGGGAGAGGCGAGAACAGCTTTATGTTGTCCTTGAAGCGACTTTTTATTTTTCCCTCTACTTTTTTTCAGGGAAAGGGTGTGTGTGTGTGTGTGTGTGTGTTTGTACATGTGTGGGTGAGGTGTAATCCAGGAATAAGCACAGTTCCACAGAAGGAAGGAGGAAATAGTGGTAAAAGTGGAACCAGGGAAATAGATACAAGTTAATTTACTATAGCGGGAAACTTTGGGGAGGGAGAGAGGGTAAAGGCAAGTCTGTGGCTGGAGGAGGGGAGAGAGCAAGAGAGAGAAAAGTGTGTGTGTGTGTGTGTGTGTGTGTGTGTGTGTGTGTGTGTGTGTGTGTGTGTGTGTGTGTGTGTGTGTGTGCGCGCGCATGTGTGTGTGTGTGAAGGATCGCACATGCACACAGGCACGTATGTGTGTGTGTGCGCGTGTGTGTGTGTGGGATGGGGAAAAATAGGAGACAGACAGACGTGAGAAGCGAAGGGAAAAAGAGTGGGAAGCAGGGGGAGAGAGAGAGAGAGAGAGACTGTCTGGTGACACACTGCAGTAGAATGTGTAGTATGAATGCTTCCTACTGTTAACTACATATCTAGCCTGCACAGCTGTCTCTCCCACCCGCCCCCTCCCTGCCACTACACTCAAACACTCACACAGACCAAGACACACACCCTCGTCTACGTCACAGTTAGTCAGCCAGAAGGGAAAGCCCCAAGAGGACGGCACACATCACAAATGCTGCAAAACAGGTTTTTACACAGTGCTGTAATTATAAGAGTTGGTCATTCAGTCCCTTTACCTCAGCCCTTTTGACACAGAATAGATTGAAAGTGGTTTGAAAGTTCTGAAGATAACTTTTTGTTTAGAAGACAGATAATCCAAAAACAAGGTTTCTGTCATAGTCGTGAAACAGTGATGGAGGAAAACCTCACATTTTTCCCCATCCCACACACACACCCGCATACGTGCCTATGTGCATGTGCGATCATTCACACACTCATGCACACACACAAACTTTTTTCTACCTTGCTCTCTCCCCTCCTCCAGCCACAGACCCTCCCTCCCCAAAGTCTCCCGTTATAGTAAATGAACTTGTATCTCTTTCAAACACACCCCACGTCAAACACACCTCGTGTGGCCTGGCCGGGCTTTGATATGAAAGGTTCAACATGGGTTTATGTTCAACATAATCACTACAGGATTATCGTAATCCATAACTGGGGTCAAGTGTTTGTTTTGCCACAACTAAGAGTCAAGTTTTGTCAGTCAAGTCAAAGTCAAGTTCCAAGCCCTAAAGGTTTGCTCAACTCATGAACAAGACGTTTTATTAATCTGTCTCAAGGAATGAGAAAGTAGCCAGAGATGACGTCTGAGTGACATGTTTCAACTGACCTACTCTACTTCTTGGTCTTCTTCTTAAAGGCAAAGAATAAAATGTGGGTAAAAGGAAAGCAGAAATAAAGGAAGAGAAAGAAGAAAGAGAAATAAACAAAAAGATTACCCTTCGTCTATTAATGTTTTTATGTCCTCCTTTAGACAGAGGAGCAGAGCAGAGCCTCTCAACTTCTCTGATGACTCAGGTCTGATAACTGCCCTGTGATGTAATCCCCCAGGTAGAGATTGAGAGCTTCAGGCAACACACACACACACACGCACACATTTAAACACACACTCCATCAGACACGCAAGCACCCAGATGTGGTCACTTACACATCCCGAGATAGAAACTAGACAGAAACTGGACAGGCGCAAACAGACAAAGAGAAAGCAAACTGCACTGAACATGCTTTGTGCAAACTAAAGTATGTACATATGTGTGTGTGTGCATGCCCAGCAGCTCACACGTATACACGCATCCATCTCTTTGAGAATTGCCTGCTGGTCTATAAATAGCACCACCGGTATTACGTACACATTGCAAGCCATTACATCAGCTAGGAGTTACAGGATGTTATAGGCAGATTACAATACTGAAGGACTATTAGCCATTAAGCATACAAATCTGTACACACATTAGGATCCATTACATGTGGGCGATGTTGTGAAGCAGTTGAAAAGGGCAGCCAAACTGGATAACATCTGTATAAGGGAGAGGAAAGACAGTGTTGGTTTTTTAGACAGTGTCTGGTCACACTAAATGTTTATATGCAAATTCAATCCTGATGTCAGCTCCCATGTCAACTCTTCCTGGAATATCGAAGCAACAGGGGAATTCTTTCCGATTAACACGCACAGGGACTTTCTTACCCTGAAATCAGCCTCCAGGCTGTGTACAATTATGGCCTATCCTAACCTTAACCACAGCCCTTAAACTGACCATAACCACCTATAATCTCAACATCCGAATGGCTAAGCTTGTTGGTAGCAGCATGCACAATATTTGGAGAGGAAAAGATTAACTTAGTGTATTCTTAAAGCTCATACAAAACTCTACAAAACTTACCAATATATCCAGAGGTCAGTATTAAAACAATGGCAAAGAGATTGGGGAAATATAACGATGAAATAGCCTAGGTATGAGTATGGCTGATGGCAGTTTTAAGATTAATTTATGACAATACATCCATCCATCGTCAACCGCTTATCCTGCGTGGGGGGCTGGAGCCAAACCCAGCTGACATCGGGCGAAAGGCAGGGTACACATAGACAAACAACCACTCACACTCACACCTAAGGACAATTTAGGGTCACCAATCAACCTAGTCCGCACGTCTTTGGATGGTGGGAGGAAGCCAGAGCACCCAGAGAGAACCCACGCAGACACGGGGAGAACATGCAAACTCCACACAGAAAGGCCGGGGCAACCGGGGTTTGAACCCACGACCTTCTTGCTTGTAAAGCTAGAAGCTATAATTTCTTTGCATGGAAGCATTCCCATTTGTTTACAGAGTGGAAAATCTACTTAACTGTATAATATCTTAGTCTAGTTTTAGATAACTTTCTTTTTTTAACAGTGTAATCCAATGTAGCATTGCCAAGGCTTCACACTTTTATTGCACAAGAATTTACTTGTCCTCTATACAGAAATTTTCATGGTGCTGGATTTTTTTCATCAGTCTTGCCCAGACAAACTCCACTGTCATAGCTATTTCTGTTCAGGCTCTGTCTTACAAAACCCTTACACGTGCTGAAAAGAATAACTGTAGCCATTGATAAGCTGATTTGGCTCACACGACCTGAACCCAGCTCCATATTCCCATTAACAAGTATCCTCTACAAAGCCCCTCTAACTGCAAGGTGGTGCTGTGTGTGGTCTGGGACGACCTTGGAAACTGACGTTCGGATGATGAGATGGAGACACAAAAACCTGAATGGGCCTCAGACAATTGGCCGTACCCACTCAGCGCCTGTAGCTGGGAGTTGTGGGAGGCACTAGCCAAGAAAACTCTGCTGACTCATGAGGAAGGGATGGTGAACGGTGTCCCTTGTCATCCAATTACCGTGTCAAATTAAGACCCAAGACACAGAGGCCTTTCTGGGCTCAGGGAATCAAAAGAAGGCAGAAAGGGATTTAGTGGACAGGGGAGAGAGAGAGATGTATAGAGAGAAACGTAGGAGGAAAAGACTCCCAGTGCACACTGACAATACAAAGTCATGTACAGTGGAACTCTGCCATCTCTGCCACTGTGCAGCCATGCATCAGACCATCCACCATATATTGGGAATTAGTTAGCCCACAGAGCCTGCTCTGTCTATAAATAATGGTCAGGCTCACACAGTTGAAGTTTGAAAGATTTTGGAGCTGAGCAGGGTCAAATTTAATTAGCAATGCAGGTCAGGTAGCACAAATTGAGTTCAGACCTTTGGACAAGCCATCCTTATAGTTAGAAAAGGGATTAGGGGGCAAATTGTGCTTCTTGTAAAAGAAAATATTTTGTGCTCAATCAAAGGTTTTCAAAAAGAGTTGGGAACTGTCTAGTACAAAAAGAAAATGCATACCCAAATCTATCAGAAAGCTAAAACATCTTGTTTACTTAAACTAAGTTACATCCTAAACATACATCCATCCATACATCTAAACGGGGTTATTTTGATGCAGGTTCAGCCTCTCCCATATTATCTGTGACTAACTGCTGAGAAACACGCCGCATGCAGCCAAACATTTTACCGACGAGAGTAAAAGTGGGAGCGGATGCTTAATTGTGCACCAGGGATGATTGCCAAACCCCAGGCAGCAAATGTCCTTTCAGACCAGCACTGATTTGGAGCCATTGTCCACTTACAGCAGGAGGCAAAAGGATGGGACAGGGGAATTGTGATTGGAGAAACAAAGGATGACATGGTTGGCATGATTTTGGCAATACACTGGATATTAGCGCACTGGTTGTATGGCAAGCAGTGGCTTTGCTGCATGGTGGCCTCTCGACCGGTTTAGACTACCAATGTGCGTGAGAGATTGTATTCCTCATATTTGCATTTTACACAAACTTTCAAATTGCTGTTTATAGTACAAACAGCAGAAAATCACTGTTCTCACCTAGTTGCAATAATTCTGTCACTGAATGATGTCAATGAATCATGAAACTATAATTATATAATCATTGACTCCAACCAATAATAACAATATAAAAAGTAAAAGGAAGAGGGAGAAAGAGCCATTAATTAATTAGCCACACTAATTTCCCATTCAGAGGAATCACAATGTGGCACATTTCTCTGCAAACTGTCCCCAATAACAGAGAGTTGTCTCTGGAGATGCCAAGATTATAGTGTTTTCGCATTCTCTCTCTACTAACACATATCCTATTAGCAGCTCTTTGAGTCAGGTTGCTTGTCTCCAAATTCCTCTGAAGTGGGGCTTCAAGCAATCAAACTTGTTCTAAACTTTGAAGACTGATAACTACATTTGTAGCATCATTTACAACTTCTTATTTTATATTCTCCTCCTGCTTATTTCTCTTTCTTCCCTCCTCTTCTGCCTTTTTACAGCAGCAGCTCAGAAATCTGAGCAACTGTCCTACTTTCATAAGAGAGAGAGACAGAGACAGAGAGACAGAGAGAGAAAGAGAGAGAGAAAAGAGAGGGAGATGCAGTCTATATGACCTATATGAGTCCAACAGCTCTGTTCAGATTTGGCCAGATGAAATGCCTCCAGGCAGCAACACATTGCTGTCTTTGTGAAACACATGGACACATACAAACCTAGACACATGCATATACACCTGTATTCAGGGACATATGGGAGTAACAGAAACATGCACTCAAAATTGTGTGCTAAAAAAAGGCCACGTGTTACAGAAAAAATAAAGAGACAGGACCTCAAATTGCATCATCTAATGAGTAAACAAGTTTTTACAATGATATTGCTTTCCATAGTCAGTAGTTTGCCCAGGCTAGATGCATGCACAAGCATACCCTTTTGATCCAAAAATATAGAGACAGAGACAGAGGAGAGAGCAAAAACTATCAGGGATTTCCATTAGCTGCAGGAGTTATGGGATCTTGCCCTATTAGCTGGGTGAAAGTTGTGGCTTCTAATCTTACACCGCCTGCCTTCTGGGACAAGGAGTGAGGGCTGGATCCGTGCCTGGGTTGTCCAGTCATGTTTCCATAGAAAGACAATCATTTAATTTAATTCAATACAGAAGTGAGCTAAGTAGAGAATGAATTATTAACTATTTTCTAATATTTAAAGCTTGTGAGTTCCTACCATTAGCATACACAATTCAAAATGCTCTGAATAGGATTGCCTCGTTGATCTATCACTAAGAAATGGAGTGTGATAACCTAATTTGATGCTGGGGTAAAACGGACCTAATGTGCATTCACATCTACTGTATAATACTCAAAACAAAATTAAAATTGCAGATTCCACGCAGGCAAAATGGGCAGTTTGAGATCAGAAGTGTTGTATTTACTTCAGTGACAATGTGCGCTATGCTAAAACACAGTGCCCCCCACCCCCCCACCTACAACTAATGTCACTTTCTGATCCCTGAGAAATCAATTGTTGCTGAATAATTTAGCGTTGAAAGTGTATCTTTTTATGCATTCTCACTACAGCTGAAATTTACTTTTGACTTTTGCTGCTTTTTTCATTGGCTCAGGGCTATCATGTGGTGTTCAGTGTAGGCAGCGGATGTTTCACTGCAGATGGCACTGACCTATTTTCACTGGAAGCGTGTAAATTAATTTAGCATGTAACAGGATCATTTTAAACCAATATTTTGTGTCTAACAATTTGCACAAGTGGGATACTTTTCCCAAGAGGTGGCCACAAAGTTCCAGTAGGATAGTCCTGGTTTTGATTGGACTTAAGTATTTGTGATTGTGTCTAGTTCATAGCAAATTTTCTAATCAATACCCTTGGTAGTACAACAATGCACATACAAAATTTCACATAACCACAAGGGCCTTAATGCACAAGCTATGGGTTGTTGATTTATAACCAAGCGGCTTTGTCCAGTGCCAGTTTTAAAGTCTTAGTTATTTAAACTGAGCCATTACTTAATTTAACAACCAGCCATGTGTATGCAAAGGCCTGTTTGTGTGTGTGTGTGTGTGTGTGTGTGTGTGTGTGTGTGTGTGTGTATGTATGTGTGGGGCACTGTGGCAGTAGCAGGTCGAGGCATGTTTCCATTTATCTGTGGGGGATAAATGCCCTGACAGATGAGATGTTCCCGACTCATCCACAACCTACCTGGCTCTGCTCCAGGTGGCATTTGCTCAACAGCAGCCAAACAATTTGTATTTCACAGCACTAAATGCTGCAAATCCACTCAGTCACTCAATGCAATTTGTGCATTTGCTTGTTATGTGTGTGTCTGCTTGAGAAAGCGAAAGAGAGCAGGGGGCATGTATGCTGACAAAAGGTTCAATGTACTGCCTGCATGCTCTCTTTACCTCTGCCACAAAGAGCATCAGATAACATGCAAGTGTGTATGTGTGTGTATGCCTTGGGCTGAGAGACTAGATGTAATGTTAGGAATAATGAGGCCAGCCGGCAGGCATGCATCAAATATACACACATGGATGCACACACGCACAAGCTCAATGAAACATCCAGTTTGAGCGCATTATTTATATTCACAAAGACATAAACAATCCAAGTGGCATAAACAGTTCAAATCACACAAATGCACACCACAAACATGTAAACGGAACTAGCCGGTGATTACACAATACAACAAGTGTATTTCACTTTAAGATCCATTTATAAGCAACTTGGCTGCTGAAAGAGTGAGCCAGCAGATTTCTGGTGTTGTGTCACCTTTGATGTCCCGCAGAGTGCGGCCTGCAGAACAGATCAGGGCTGCAATGACAAATGCGCGTGCACACACACACAAACACACTGCCTAACTCTCCCACAGATGCACACACATACGTATCCCTGCTTGTAAAGACAAACATACATACATTAGGCACACAAACACACACACACACACACACACACACACACACACACACACAAAACCGAACCGCCTCACAAACACACCCTTACTTTAAAATGCACACACTCATGCGTGCGCCCACAGACGTTCCCACACATGGAGGCCCACAGTTTGGGCATCGACAGCATTCCATTCTGCTTTTCCGTTAACAGTGGAAAAATCTACCCTTTGACCCAGAGTATTTCCAACATTGAGGAAGGAGGCAGCCAAGGAATTGCATGCTTCAGCACAAAAAGTGAGAGGAGAGATGGATCGATGCCCATCATTTATGTACCGGGTGTTTCCAGTTTAAATTCTATTGCTTTTTTTCCCCAGGAACTGGAATGGCTGCTTCGAGTATTCATTGCGTTTTCATGCATTGTTCTCAAATTACTAATCTACTAGTATACAGGAGCTAATGATTCTACTTTTCAGACATTGCTTGGCAATAAAGTGATTTTAAAGCTGCACTAATCAATGTTTTCTGCGACCTTTTCTGTTTTGGTTCACTTTTACCGCTCTCATTTTTGGCGGCAGCAGATGTCTGTTTTCAGCAAAAGCAAAATACACCCACTATACGCTAGCTGTCCAGCACCAAACGGCAGACAAACAAAGTCATCATCTAGCTGGTGAACATAGTGCAGCATTTCACAGATTAAAAAAAAAATAATTTTTTTCTCAGGAGTGGGTAGTGACCACAACAGAGCTAAAATATTGATTAGCGGACACAAACACAACTCCAGATGAATGTGCTCTGTTTTTCAACATATTCAGGAAATAAGTTGAAGTTGAAGTTGCTCTTTATTACTTTTTACTGGGAGTATGCAACATTCCTATTCTGCAGCAAGTAAAGATAATCACATTTTATAGTCTTTTCAGCAGCATATACGATGCTGAGACGTAAAGGGAGACAGTATGCTGTCTGCCTCAACTGCATCACACCTTCCTTGTTAAATCTTTCTGCCCAGAGTGAGTCACTGACTAAAAGCTGATTGTGCTACTTGTTATATTTGATTTACTACTTACACAAGCCTAAAAGTAAAGTCATCTAAAACAGGTTGCATGATTTCTACAAGCTGATATGGAGGCATCATGAGCTCATCATTGAAACTATAGTTCAGTACAGTACACTTGATCTGGCAGCATTCACAAAATGCTTTTTTGATGAGTAGGTGTCACAGCTTTGATGTCAGGCTGATTCAACAAGAGGCAAAGTCATAGAGAGAGAGAGAGAGAGAGAGAGAGAGAGAGAGAGAGAGAGAGAGAGAGAGAGAGAGAGAGAGAGAGAGAGAGAGAGAGAGACTCAGCTCAACCTCTCCTGCTGAACAGAATGAATATCATACAGAAAAAAAAATGTATTACAGCTACTCATAACAAAACAAAATGTATTCCACATATTTAGATTATGTATGTATGTATGTATGTTATGATTTACAGATAAAGGCATAAGACGTACATATGAGCAGCACATGTAGATTGACTTTTTACCATTGAAATGATGGAAAGAACACACAGAAATTACTGAAGATGTGCAATGTTAGTAATATCAGTGTTCAAAAGATATGTACAAATCAAAAGAAATAAATTATATGCTATATAAAGTGTATCTCTGTACCCATTTGCGTCCATTTCTAAATCTAAAACTATAAATAGGAACAATATTTGCATATCCCTGAACATTATACACACTTAGCTGTATTTACTTGATATGCTGCTATCAGAAAAACACATGATATAAACAGGTGCACTATTTGCATAACCCTGAACATTTTTACATACTGTACTTAGCTGTCCCCTACGGAAGAATAATAACAAGTCTTTATTTTGCCAATGCTAGACAGCGTGAAGAGATGCTAGACAGATCGCTAGCAAGTTTGCTTGTACCTACACGTTATGGAAAGTAAGAGCATTCATTTGTTGTCAAACTGGTGCAACTAGACAACGACGCTGGCACTGAGCATGCAGCCCATTTGCTGACATTATTAGTGCCAACCCAGCCTCCACCGATTGTCTGGCACCATGTGCTATTTTAGGCCGTTACTTCATCACATGTGAATAAGTATTCATCTAGTGAGCTAAATTGCTACAGGATACACTGCACAGTACTCCTGCCTACCTAAAATCAACAGGAACTGAGTGAACTACAGAGTTTGGAGTAAAGGACAAATGGGGTGGAGGGATGGCAGAGAACACTTGTGACAGACAGAAAGATAAACACTGACATACAGTCCAAGACACAGGGAGACAGACCAATAGAAAGATAATGTAACACAGACTAAGAGGCAGAGAAAGGGCGTGGGGATCCTGCCATACCATGGAGCACAGAAAACTGCAGGACATCCAGTCCAAGTACAGTAAATCCAGCTAAATCTGGCAAGCCAGTGATCAAATCAGTGTTCCCACACTAGAACGACTGGGCCAGCTATGGGAACACAGTGTCCAAGTAAGTACATAACAGCGCTCTCTATTGCACTACTGAGGATAGACTATCAAGCCCCTAGACTGAGAAATTTAATGAATACTAACTATCTTGCATTCAAGGCTTCTTATAGGTTTTGGCATTGCACATTACAAATTATACAGGTCAAGCTCCAGTTTTTTTTTTCTTTGTGGCCAGTTGGCTGTATATGGAAATATTTTAAAATTCCATAAAACACAGATTATGTTTGCAGTACGCCTTAGCAGTCACAGGAAGTCAGTTTTTTAAGGATATGTGCCCATCTGTGGACACTTTCATACATGCCCCACCAAACTGGTGCCAGTGCTCATAGAGATCATCTTCCTAGTTTGATAATCATCCTGTACGCCACCCAAACCAAGCAAATGTATTAATTCTGATTCAGTCATGTACAGTCCCCTCCAAATGTATTGGAACGGTAAGGCAAATGTCTTTGTTTTTGTTGTTCACTGAAGACATTTGGGTTTAAGATCAAAAGATGAGTATGAGACAAGAGTTCAGAGTTTCAGCTTTTATTTCCTGGTATTCACATCTAGATGTGTTAAACAACTTCGGACATATCACCCTTGTATTTGTTTCAGGGTGTTTCTCCCTTCAGTCTCCTCTTAAGGAGGTGAAATGCATGCTCTATTGAGTTAAGGTCAGGTGATTGACTTGGCCAGTCTAAAACCTCTCACTTTTTCCCCCTGATGAAGTCATTTGTTTTGTTGGCAGTGCGCTTTGGGTCATTGTCCTGCTGCATGATAAACTTCCTCATGATTAGTTTCAATGCATTTCTCCGTAAATTGGCAGACAAAATGTTTCTGTCCACTTCTGAATTCATTCTGCTGCTACCATCATCAGTTACATCATCAATAAATATTAATGAGCCTGTTCCAGAAGCAGCCATGCACACCCAAGCCATGACAGTACCTCCACCATGCTTCACTGATGAGCTTGTATGCTTCGGATCATAAGCAGTTCCTTTCTTTCTCCACACTTTGGCCTTTCCATCGCTTTGATAGAGATTAATGTTGGTCTCATCAGTCCATAAGATTGTGTTACAGAACTTTTGCGGCTCATCTCTGTACTTCTTTGCAAATTTCAATCTGGCCTTTCGATTCTTCCTGCTGATGAGTGGTTTGCATCTTGTGGTGTGGCCTCTATATTTCTGCTCTCTGAGTCTTCTTCGAACAGTGGATTGTGATACCTTCACCCCTGCACTGTGGAGGTCATTGGTGATGTCACTTACTGATGTTTCGGGGTTTTCTTCACAGCTCTCACGATATTTCTGTCATCAACTACTATTGTTTTCCTTGGCCGACCAGTTAGACGTCTGTTGCTCAGTACACTAGTAGTTTCTTTTTTTTCCAGGATATTCCAAATTGTTGTGCTTGCTATGCCCAATGTTTGTCCAATGGCTCTGGTTGATTTTCCTTCTTTTCTCAGCTTGACAATAGCTTGCTTTTCTCCCATAGACAGCTCTCTGGTCTTCATGTTGGTTTATCCTCTTTAAATGCAGTCTTTATAGGTTTGAACCAAGGATGAAAACTTAGACTAGTCATGCAGAGATATTTAATGTTTGGACTATCAACCTAAAAGGCAACACCTGGGCAACAAGAAACATCTGTGCAACAAGAAACATCTGTCAGTCACATGTTCCAATAGTTTTGCTCACTTGAAAAAATGGGTGTGTTCGAACAAAGGGTGGTATGTCCTGAGTTGTTTAACACATCTAGATGTGAATACTACGAAATGAGAGCTGAAATTATTAACTCTTTGTCTCATACTCATCTTTTGATCTTAAACCCAAATGTCTTCAGTGAACAACAACACTACAATACAACGCGCAAACAGAAGACATCAGAAAACTTCTGCAGCATCCCCTGAACAGCATGAACAACTTCATTACTTTAACACAGCATTTTATTTCTACTCATTTCAAATCACTGAACATAGTGTATCTATATTTCAGATTATACAGCTGCAGCCAAGCTGGAGAGAGGAGGGCTGAAAGCAGACAAATGGAGAAAGACATGAGGGAGAGGAGAGTGGAGGAAAGTGAGGTAATTGGGAATCATATGGCCATGTCAAACAGCTTGCCCGGTGATTCCTGACAGCCCAGCGCTGTGTCCTCATGCCTCCTGCACAGGGGCCAAGGAGTGAGGTAAGGAGGAACAGAGGGACAGAAGTATGAGAGTCTGTCAGAAAGCACCCCGAGGTCGGAAAATTCAGAAAACACAACAGAGAAACTTCTCACCAGCAGGCTGGCTGTTTGGAGGACAGGGAGAGGGGTAGATGGAGAGACACTGACAAAGAGAGATAGGTCTTGGAGCGTGGGCTGGGGGCAGTAATTTATCTGTTCACAATCCCACTTGCCAAACCCTAACCACCCTCTTCTCCACAGATCTGAACCACTCAAGGGAGGAACATGTGTCTTGAAGAAAGCAGTGTTACCACTGTTCCACATGCCTAAAAGCACGAGTGTGATGATATGGCTCTGCGGGAGAGTTTTTTTTTAGTGGAAAGGTGCTGAATTGAATTTCCACTGAAGAACGACCACAATGAGACATACTTTCCATTGCCATCAACAATGGATAGACACTGCCAATGCTGTAAATAGTTTACACAGCTCACAAAGACAAACAGGCAGACGTGAGCGCAAACACACATGGATCTAAAAAACAATACATCCATATGCATGAATGGATGCACAGCACACTCGCATAAGTTTAACGCGAGTGCGTGCACAGTGTGCACACAGTAAACACACAAAAGGAATCAATTTTCCACGGTTCTTTTTCAGCTTTGCCTCTTCATTGCAAATGTTTGGTGGTCTGTGCAAAACAAAACCAGTAAAAACTTAGTTTTTCCTATATCTATAAATGGTTTACTTTACAGCCATGTTTAGATTTTAGTGCATACTGAGCAGATGTATGGCAGTCTTTCAACAAATGATGTAAAACATTCCATGTGAATTCTTATTTTCTAATATAACAAAATGTATTTTTAAAAAGTTACTGTAACTGAAAAACAATGTCATGTCACACAAATAAATGTCTCACTATGAAATGAGCACTGCACACATCATTATGGGTAGGTATCACTTCTCCCCTATATGACCAAAATGAAATCTGCAAATGTTATATTGAAATTACATCAGTAAAATGACCAACTGAAAAAAGATGATTGCTGAGATGAGGTGCCATAATTGTAATCAATGTCAAAGGCAGATCGACACATACTGTTGCTGAGTGGCAAGCAAAATTGGTCAGACCCGCATTCCCTTTTCCTAATCTTCTAGTCACACTTTTACAGATATTTAATCATCTGATTACTGTATGATCACATAAATAATTTACCTTTACATGCTTCAATCCCCCACTCCACTTACACTGCACTCTTAACAGGCCCTCTGTGAATTCAAAAACCTT
>NC_060152.1:23420263-23437590 GCF_021292245.1 Micropterus dolomieu | reverse complement strand
CAAACCCTAACCACCCTCTTCTCCACAGATCTGAACCACTCAAGGGAGGAACATGTGTCTTGAAGAAAGCAGTGTTACCACTGTTCCACATGCCTAAAAGCACGAGTGTGATGATATGGCTCTGCGGGAGAGTTTTTTTTTAGTGGAAAGGTGCTGAATTGAATTTCCACTGAAGAACGACCACAATGAGACATACTTTCCATTGCCATCAACAATGGATAGACACTGCCAATGCTGTAAATAGTTTACACAGCTCACAAAGACAAACAGGCAGACGTGAGCGCAAACACACATGGATCTAAAAAACAATACATCCATATGCATGAATGGATGCACAGCACACTCGCATAAGTTTAACGCGAGTGCGTGCACAGTGTGCACACAGTAAACACACAAAAGGAATCAATTTTCCACGGTTCTTTTTCAGCTTTGCCTCTTCATTGCAAATGTTTGGTGGTCTGTGCAAAACAAAACCAGTAAAAACTTAGTTTTTCCTATATCTATAAATGGTTTACTTTACAGCCATGTTTAGATTTTAGTGCATACTGAGCAGATGTATGGCAGTCTTTCAACAAATGATGTAAAACATTCCATGTGAATTCTTATTTTCTAATATAACAAAATGTATTTTTAAAAAGTTACTGTAACTGAAAAACAATGTCATGTCACACAAATAAATGTCTCACTATGAAATGAGCACTGCACACATCATTATGGGTAGGTATCACTTCTCCCCTATATGACCAAAATGAAATCTGCAAATGTTATATTGAAATTACATCAGTAAAATGACCAACTGAAAAAAGATGATTGCTGAGATGAGGTGCCATAATTGTAATCAATGTCAAAGGCAGATCGACACATACTGTTGCTGAGTGGCAAGCAAAATTGGTCAGACCCGCATTCCCTTTTCCTAATCTTCTAGTCACACTTTTACAGATATTTAATCATCTGATTACTGTATGATCACATAAATAATTTACCTTTACATGCTTCAATCCCCCACTCCACTTACACTGCACTCTTAACAGGCCCTCTGTGAATTCAAAAACCTTTCTGAAACTTTACCACACACTTATACAGGCCACGTCAAAGCAAGAAATTCAATGCAAAACTCATAACCACTTAGTGAGACATTAATCTTTGACCTATTTACCGTTTGAACTTAAGATTTACCAGGCAGAGTTGAATTTATGCCACAGCTAGTAATTCAAGCCTACGACATTCCCACAGAGAGAGAAACAACTTTCCCAGTGGAGAAGACTAGAATGAAATTCAACCTTTCAACGCTTAGTCCAAAACTAAATATTTAGAGCTTTATTATGTCACAGGTGGCAATTCAAAGGCACAACTTCCCAACTCTTTAAGAATTTACTGGATACCACAGGTTTTTCAATGCATCAACTGATTTATGAGCTCTGAGAAAGCGGAGCAGGTCATATCAAACTCAGACTTAACTGGAACTGCAGTGTATAATCTCGTACCATATGAGCCATGACTAGAACAGGCCAGGATCATAGCCAGGGAGAGTACTTGTGAGAAATAGTCTGCCTTCACATTTTTGTAAGACAGTAGGTTACTCTAACCCACTGACTGGCCCCATATAAAGATCATCAATAACAGTGCAGATGGAGGGGCTTTCAGGAATAGACAGACCAGTCTCTACACAGTCTCACACACAGTCTCTGCTCCTCCACTCCTCACCTCATTCTTTTTTTCTCCAACAAAGCCACAGACCCTTTTTGAGTACACACATGCACTGTACAGTACACTTCTATCACATGCAAGCAATCAACATGCTTCAGATAAGCAAAACATGGGGCAGATGTAAAGCAGGGAACATTCCTAAATGCTTATGTCCAACACACAGTTGACCGCTAAATACAGCTGATTTATGATATTCAAATACTGCATCCTTCAAAACAAGTTGAGTCACACAAGTCTCAGTTATCAACACAAAAGTAAATCAAAATCAGTTGATGTCTCATATCCTGTTTTTCAACGGGAAAAACATCTGACATGGTCTCCCATACCATATGAAGACAAGGTTTTGTGTTCAATGCAACCACACCAAATTACAATGTGGAGTCAAATATTAAACCCGCAACAGCACTGCTGGGAAAAATGATACAGTAATTCCTGAAAAGTTTCTGGAAAGATGCTACAGTGTGTCTTAGTGGGGTTTGACTTACATATTTGCCAGAGGAGGGTTCTCCGGGAGGTAAGGACCCAGGACTGAGCACAGGGGAGCTTGCTGGACTGCAGAGCTCTGGGAAGGGGTTGGGAATGGCCGGGAGAGATGATGTCCTCAGCTGCTGCTCCTCCTCCTGCAACCTCCTGGACAATGGAGACGGGACAAAGGAACAGGTCTAAGGTCATGACCTGGAACGGCTCTCAAAAAGTGAAACGGAGAACTTTGAATTGAAAGCCGCTGACACATGTGAAATACGTGCAGAAGAATTAATAAAGCATTGCTGTACAGTATCCAGTCTCATCTCTGTTTCCATCTGATCTAGCCGTAATGAACAGTCTCCTAGCAAGTGGTAATCACAGATCCCTACAGCCTGCCAGCAAATGTTTGCAATATTTATAATGCATCAATATTGAATCAAGACATCACATTAAAGCAGTTTTTAAATTCGGCACATGTGGTGTAAGCTTGTGGGCAGGTCAGGTTGTGAAATTCTAGCTAGACAGCTAGCGCAGAGAATCACTGTAGAATCACTTTTCTCTCTTTCTCTATCAAAGACTGTCTCTCTGCAGAACCCCATGAGTTCAAAAGGGAACGGGCCTTTTGATGTTGTGTTCCATCTGAGCATGAGAACAGGGTTATCCAGAGGTCGACATTGAATAATAAGAACTTCAGGGCCCCGAGTCTCTGTGTGTGTGTGAACGTGTGTTTGAAAGAGAGAGCTCATAAGACAGAATACTCCATTACCTGATCATACCTCCTCTGTTTCTGTCATATACTCCAAAGGTGAATAATAGGAGTTGACACCAGCTCTGGTGCAAATGTGTTTGTGTGTACTGCATGTACTGGTATACAACCATACTTCTGTTGCCTTAGTGTGTATGTGTGAGTGAGCACACCCACTTCTGAATGCATACAATAACAGCCTTAGGGAGAATATGGACCACTCTTCAAATTGAGAGAGACATTTGCACATGGTACTAAAATAAATGAGATGATTTTTACTTTTCTCCTCCTGCTGGTGTAGTTTGAGACAAAGAGGGAGCGACAAGGAGGAACAGGTCATTCAAGGGCTACAGATAGGGAGCGGGGAGGAAATGTTATGCCCAATTATCATGAGGGTGTGGAGGGATGACAGTGTACAGTGAGAGGCTTCTTTTCCAATGTGGAGAGAAAAAAAGGAGTTGGCGCTCTGTGTGTGCGTGTGTGTTCGGCTATGCATGTGTAAATATATGAGGCTGGAAGATGTTTGCTTAAAGCTCAGTGCCATACTTCTGTTGCCTGAGTGCATGTGTCTGAGTGTGTGTGCACATGTATGACTGATGTCTTATTTTAATTTTCTCTGCTGGTATATGCGTATAGGGTTTTCAATTCTGATGTGTTTGATTTCACCGTAAAACACCTTGGCCGCATTCTGCCCCAACAAAACGTAGCAAAAACATGTATTTAGATGGAAACGGTGGTGCCTCGAACCCTTCTGTTGTGTACACAAGAGCGCTGCACTGCCTTTTTAATATGGTTGTTTTTACATGTGACTTCTGATTGATTAATACATCTGACACACCCACCAAACGAGAGAAAACATACCTCAAAGTAGAGGTGGGTGAGCAAATCGATTCTTAGATGCATCGCGATGTGGACGTGGAAGATTCTGATTCGATTAACAAATGTCAGAAAAACTTTCATGTAAACTTTAATTGATAATGTAGTGTTGACGGAACGCAAAAGGCAGAACTCGTGCAAGTGCAGCGTCCAGACCGTCTGTGGCGAGAGAAGGGTCCAGCTGCAGACCACAGACAAACGTGAAGGAAGATGAACTTCCATATATGGTTTGTCCCAGAAGCCACTGCACACAAAACGTGATGACGTTTATCTCAACCGCTCGGCCCACGCATAGTTGTTAAATCAATAAAAAAAGAGCCGTTAAAAAAGAGGTGTCAAGTGTCAACGTAGTAATCAGTGTACGTTCTATTTCGTATAGGCTTCGACCTCTAAGGCTATCGCCATTTGGTTTACCCCTTCCGCGCACCTGCGCAGCACTGAGAATTTTAGTCTACGCCCACCCACAGCGTGGGCCTCTCCTACGTCCGCACCTTGTATATATACACACACAACTGTGAGACCCAGCCTTCGGCTACCACTTTTCTTCAGCACTGAGCTGTCTAAAGAGCAGATTTGTCTAAAGCGCAAAGATTTTCCAGCTGGAAAACAAGAAGAACGATGTGTTCCAGCAAGCCGCCCAGAACAGTGTGAGTCTGCTACACGGGCTATATCGTGCTGGGGCCCACGTTGCTCCACATTAGCTGCGGCTAATGACATTTAACAACCGGTTTCATTGCTGCAGGCCAACCCTCGTCGGTCAGAGCGGACCACTGGTAAGCTATGGGTCGGAAATAAAAAAAAGCTGTGTGAAATCTTGTTGCTCCTTTTGTGGAAGTTGTTGAACAAATGCTGTCTGTGCCTGTCTCAGTCGAACCAGCCACACCAAGCACACATTTCCCACACGGTGTGAGCCAGCTGCCGTTAGCCAAGTGGCTAACCTGCAACTTGAAGCTCAAAGCAACAAGCAGTACACTCTGTTCACGATCAGAAGTCTCTTCACACACCCTCCCCACAGAAACTATGAGCCCACGACAGCGGACATTCGCTTCGTGTGGACAGCACATATAAACACCTGGTACAGATTTTTCTGACGAAGAAATCTGCCGGTTAGTGTGTGATGCTGTAGACATTATGCACGTTCCCCCGGAAGTGCCCGGCTGCGAGCTCGTGCATAATCACGGCATCAATGGCACGGTCCTTCTGTGCGTCCAGGGTTTCCCACTTGGTTCACAAAAGCGAAACTGTGTCAAATGAGCCCTTGAAGCGGTCACTACGCACTACGGCAGGCGACAGTGACGCCTGGGAGGATTGTGTTGTGAGACGGTGCCCTTTGAGGGCGTCCCCTGTCTGTGGCCCCGGATCTGGCATACTGGCGGGACCCCCTCTCTCTCTCGGTCGGAGTCCCCCTGGGCAGGGTCATGTCCCACATCTCGGTCTTCACAGATGCCTCCCTGATGGGCTGGGGCGGGACCTGCCTCTCTCAGGTGGTTGGCGGTCAGTGGCAGGGCCGCAGGCCTCTCCACATAAACGCGCTGGAGCTTCTCACGGTGTGGAGGGTGATCCGACACTTCTCCCCTCTGCTAAGGGACCAGCATGTGCTGGTCCGCACCGACAACAGGGCCGCGGCTGCCTACATAAACCGCCAGGGCGGGGTGCACTCGGCGCAGCTACTGGGTCTGGCCAGGCCGCTGCTCCTGTGGGCGCGCACTCATCTGCTCTCCATCGGAGCAGAATACATCCCTGGCGTGCTGAACAGAGGGGTGGACATCATGTCGAGGGGAGGCCCTCGCCCAGATGAGTGGTGTCTCCATCCCGATCTGGTGGCCCATAGCTGGCTCCAGTTCGGCAGGGCAGAGGTGGATCTGTTTGTCAACAAGGAGAACGCTCAGTGCGCCCTTTGGTTTTCACTGAGCACGCGGGACGGCCCCCCGCTGGGAGTGGACGCCTTCGCTCACCCCCTTTAGCCTCCCCGGCTGCTGTATGCCTTCCCGCCAGCGCGGCTGATCCCGCGCCTCCTATATCGCCTGCAGTTTTCATCCTTCGTGGTGATTCTGGTGACCCCGGAGCGCAACCGGCACGTCCTTGTTTCCCTGTCTCCAGCAGCCGTGGAAACCCCGCTGGAGGGGGGACGCTCTCTCTCAGGCGGGTGGTGCGATCAGGAGTTACCCACTCCTCGGCCAGCCTCTCTGGGTCTGGCCGCTGAGAGGCGACGCCTGGAGGGCATAGATCTCTCCGGGTGCCTTCAGCCGATGTTCTAGCAGATAGGTTTAACCTCCATTGTGTGCTGTGCAGCCTCCGGTAACATTACTGCAGCTATATAACACCCGTCGGCACTATGGTCGGCACTATGGTCGGCACTATGGTCGGCACTATGGTCGGCACTATGGTCGGCACTTGCGGAGCTTCTCAACTCCGAAAACGTTTGAACACATTTTTGATTCGCCGCCAATTTTCGTAAAACTGCCGATATTCGAAATCTATATAGTTGATTTCTCGCCTAAAAACTTCTCATAAGTGTATTTAAAGTTCTGTTGTTGGCTTCTAAAGAATAAAACAGTTTGCATTAGGATCCATCATGTACGTAAGCTGAGATGAACGTCATCATGTTTTGTGCGTGGTGTCTGCGGGCTGCAGCTGGATATACTTGTGTGGCGAGCACATAACAGAGAGTGTTTCCGCCATAGACTGTATATAAAAAGGATTCCCCTGTGTTCGGCACTCAGCGCCAAATCCGTACCGCCAACAAGATCCGTTCTGCACATGTGCAAAAGTGGTTCTGCCAGTCTAAGAAGTTACCGCAAATCTGCCTCTTCGAAATGATCCAACTAGATCTTTCATATTGAGATAATTTTTTTAATCACTGGAGATGAAACTGTTCACTATGATGTAATAGGAATATACTTTAGATATGAAAAACGTTATTCAACAGTACATTTTTAATTGCCAACACTAACAATGTAGCAACACAAAGGAGGCTAACCATTGCTGCTAGCACATCATGCATACAATCGCTGACTTAGGTTTAGGCACACACCCCTGTGATGGATAGGGTAACGGTAAGGTGCTTTGGGAAGCTGTCATCACCCTTTATACTAACCTAGCTACGAAGCTAGCTACTAGCGTTTCCGACCTAGGGAGTCTCAGACTTTCATTCAGGCGTCTCATACAGATGTCTCATATAGATGCTGAAGGGTACCTTTTGCATCAAATAACGCTTTGTCAGCCTATCTGAAAGCGTCAGTATTTGACGCCCTGAGATTAAAACAGACAACAACACACGAATAATTATGAACAGGCACATTTGTGGTAAACATCTTTGGCAGACAGGACCACTTTTGCTCATGTGCAAAACAGATCTTGCTGGTGGTACGGATTTGGCACTGGCACACACCACCGCTGCGGAATGAATAACCACCCTACTAAAATGTCACACAATCATTAATATCAATGCGCAAGTAATGTTTTTACAAGCGAGCGCGGTTAACACTCAACGTTTGGCGAGCTCTATGTGTATCCTGAGACTGTGGCCAAGCGAGAGAAAGCGAGGGGCAGAACATGACGGTCAAAGTTAGCAGAGGGAAATATTAGCAGTAAGTTTTTGTCGTGCAGTGTAGTTAACAGTGTGTCCGTTAATAAAAGTCTGTAGTTTCCCCAACTGCTAGAAAAGTTAAGGCTGTTAGCACTAGCTAACATCTCTCCTGTACAGCACATTTTTGGCTGTTTATAACGTTAAATTAGTAATGAAGTATAATATGAATTAGCTCAGCTGTATGTCATCACTAACTTACCTAATTGTCAAGGGTTGGTAAGTTAGTGATGACAGGTACAAGCTTAGAGTAAAGAGCTAAGTAGGTGTAAATCGCTGTCCTGTGTAAATACTGTACATCCTGATAATTAACTTTATATTTCAGTTCTGAGGAGTCTGACAACTGGTTGTTAAAGAAATGAGTGAGCATGGAGCTAGGGTTAATGAAGTAAATTAGGGATACAAACCAGACCTTTAAAGCTAATTAGGAGATGTTTCTTTTGGAATTTAATGCAAATTTAATGCTTAGTAATTATCCAGAGATCCTGTATAGAAAAAAAATTATGCATCAAGATGCATCGATAATCGTTTTATAATCACACTGCAGCCCTCTGAATCGTAATCGAATGAAATCGTGAGGTGCCCAGGGATTCCCACCCCTACCTCAAAGTCCATGCGCAATGTGCCCCTGATGATTGCACACATTTCACTTAAGAACAGTTCATTCTAAATGTTATTAATTATTTAATTAATTAATCGACCAATTATTTTTTGATTATTTGATCAATTGTTTGGCCTGTAAAATGTCAAAAAATGGTTGAAATCTTTCAGAAGCCCAACCATGGCATCATCAAGTTCAATGTTTTCTCCAACCAACACTCCAAAAAACTATAGAAATTAAGTTTACTATCAAATAAGAAAGAGAAGCAGCAGATCCCCACCAATAAGAAGTTATGTTTGTCTTTTTTGACTGAAAATTGTCTTAGAGGATTGATCGATTATCAAAATAGTGCCCAATGCAACACAAGTAAATGTATGTCTTGTTCAAGGGCATTCAAAACCAGATTCACAGGCTGATGGACATCCCCTTAAACTTCAGTGAACTAAACCTAAACCTGTTCGTGTCATATCATTTGGTAGCACCACCATCATTTGGTGTTTTTCTATGAAGCTGATGATGGTTATTTCTCTGTGGTGTTTACACTCTTTGAACGGCACCCTCCCAACTCAGCGTGTCACTCTGCAGCCAAATATATGCTTATGTAAGTTTTTGTGCATTCAAATTGAGAGCCGTCTTTCATGCTTGTCTGGACAGCTCCCTCTAGGGTTCAGAGGCCTCATTTCAGAGGTTTCAAAGATAGGAAAAATCAGAAGCAATTCCTAAACTCATGGTTGTGTCATATATCTCAGACCTTGTATGTTATTTTAAGTTAAGAAATCCTAACTAGAACTGTAAACCTGCCTCTTTAATCAGCACTCGTCCTGTAAGGCCCGAATCTGTGTATCAAATGTACACAAGAATGCTTGCATCCTTGACAACGCCTGTCTCACTTCACTTGTCATTGGCTAGCTAGCTTGCTATGATGGACATGAGAAGACGGGCGTTCAATTTTAGCAATGAGTTAGAGGCATTAATTAAGGAAACCCCACTTTTTTGGGACATTTCATTCCTAATTATTGGACCAGGATAAAGATTTGAATGGACATGACACTTCGATCAAATTCAAAATGAATCGTCTAGATTCCATACATCCATTAACTTACTAGTGTAGTACTTGGTCAGGGAAATTTACAGTGTCATCAAATGGTTTGAGTAGCTTTCAATGATAATATTTTGTTGTCCATGTTGGTGCCATTTTTGGCAGTTAACTTGAATTTAGGCCACCCTTCAGTTCGGACGGTTCTGTAATAGCTTAATTCCAATCCTAAAATAAGATAAGATTTTTCCTAAATGCAGTTAGGAAACATGTTTCTGTAATACCAAAGATCATAGATATCCTAAACTGAGATAAGATAGGATTTCAGACTGTAAGAGTTTCTGTAATGAGACGCCTGCACTACAACAAATGCAACTATGATGATGCTGAAGTGGACCAAGAAATATCCATCCATCGTCAACTGCTTATCCTGCGTACAGGGTCGCGGGGGGCTGGAGCCAATCCCAGCTTACATCGGGCGAAAGGCGGGGTACACCCTGGACAGGTCGCCAGTCCATTGCAGGGCCGCACATAGACAAACAACCACCCACACTCACATTCACACCTAAGGACAATTTTGGAGAAACCAATTAACCTAGCCTGCATGTCTCTGGATTGTGGGAGGAAGCCAGAGCAACCGGAGAGAACCCACACAGACACGGGGAGAACATGCAAACTCCACACAGAAAGGCTGGGGCAACCTCAATTAAAAATCTGCATGACACCTACCTGACAGCGAGGATGTGCATGGGTTGTGACCGGCGGAGGCATGTTTGGGGGGAGTCCGCGGACGAGGAGGAGGGTGGCTCCGGGGAGACGTGGCTTAGCGCGTTTGACTGCTGACCTTGCCGAGGCTGGTTGTGTTGCATGTGATGATGGTGATGGTGTGAAGAAGAAGTCTGTCCATTGTGCAATAGTGGGGTGGACTCATTCTGCTGACCACTGCAGGTAGAGTACAGGCTCTCCAGCGAAGAGTTCATATCATTCACCAGGGCCTCTAAATCGACATCATCCTCTGAAGGAGACAGGAAGAAGGAAAGGAACACATCACTGAATGATTTTTAAGAGAAAATGGTAGTAAATATATTTTTTAAATCCCTCAAATGAGGAATGCAAGACATGCTTCAATAAAGTAGATGAGACAAGTAGATTTCAAAACTGTACAGGACAAGTGGGCAAAGAACAGTGTGGAGCAGAAAACACATCACTAAAGCTGGAAAGAAACCCAAAACCTTGATGCAATAAAATACAATAAAAGAAAAATGAAACCCCTATAAGCCTGCTGCTTTAGTTTCAGATAGTTGAGGCAGACAAAAAAGAGGTAATGTTGCTGAATATTGATGGGACTTTCCATTTTCTATTTCAGTTCTCCTTCATTTCATTGTGGCCAGGATGTGATCCCTTGACCTCACTTTACACCACCTTAGTTCTAAGGAATACTTTAAAAAAAAACAAACACTGGAATGCACAAAATACAAGAACACACACACACACACACACACACACACACACACACACACACAGGTAACCAGTTTTTCCAGAGTGCACAATCAGCAGGACTATCTTGACGACGTACTTTGTGCTGCCCCGTGAGGCAAATCTCCAGGGATAACAGGTACAAGCACAAACCTGCCCATAACACTTTTCAACTCTTACCAATGGGGTTCACAGCAAAGGCATCGTGCTGTAAGCATCTGCACTAAATTCAGCGCATGAATCAAACATTCTTCTTTTAAAAGTCTTTAAAAACAGGACATGGAATTCTTTTCAGAGGGTGGCTCTATCCTCAAAGCCTCTGTGGAAACCTCTAGGCGCATTGAAATTCATGAGGTGAATTTTTCAACTGAGTCCAGGAGCATGCTGTATGAAACGTTGAAGTGAGCTCAATTGAAGGGAAACTCTCCCTCTCTAATTGCCTCATGTTGTGAAAGTTGTATCATCTGGGTAAATTGAGTTCGTTGAGTACTTTGCTCTTTCCAAATTACAATCAGCAGCGGTGACTTATCTTTTAATTAATAATTCTTCATTATAAAAAAGAAATCTATCACATGAATTCATCACCAAATCTCTGTATCCAGATCCCTTAACTGTACTGTAGGACACATGTTAACCACTAGGGGGAGACAAGCTCTACTGGTACAGGGCAAGGGCTCTCAAATGTATTGGTTTCATGTAAGGGAACAACTAATCTGAAACAATGTTATTGTACATTTAGATATGAAATTTCAATGTAACTGAGTTCTATTCTCCATTTCTAATTTTACTATTGATTCTCTCAGTAGCCCTACATTGTGACCTGGTGGTATATATCTGCAATAGATCAACAATTTCAGCCTTGTACAACAGTAACATTGTTATTTAGGTTTAGATTTTATTTTCCCTTTATTATGATGCCGGGGATGCCCTTCTTTTAGTACCCCCCCCACACACATAAAAAATGTCCCAGAGGCAACAACAACCACAGGTTAATAAACATTCCCATCCTTTCATGTAGCAGAATGCCATTGTCTCCAGCACTGAAGCTAAAAGCTACCTGCTAAACCTAAAGTGTCGCCTTTGAGGGGCTTTTCCTGAAAACATGTCAGGTAGTTGAATCACATGCGCATGTGAATCACAGGTGGATAATCTGTAGGTATTAATAGCGACAGGTAAGCTTGAGCAGCTACTTATAGATAGCCTGGAGAGCTAAAGAGCTACATTCCACAGGACACAGAGTACATACAAGGCTATACACAAGGCTAAGGGCAAAATTACCTGCCTTCAACAGAGCTGCTGAAAATATTTATACAAATAAAACATTTTTAGGACAACATAAACAACTGCTATGAGGGTAAACAAGAAACTACATCAAAAGCGAGTAAATTTCCCAAATCACTCAACGCATCATCTGATCATCATCCATCAGTATCACTAGGTGAGACTTTTACCCTCAAGCTACTGAGAGAAAATATATTTCCTCATAAATCTGTCCTAGTTTGGCCTCTGGAGGGGATTGGCAGAGCAGTTAGCATACAAAGGAACACAACTCATAAAGTAATGCATGGATGTAGGATTTATGCGTCATTCTCAGTCATACGATCGCAATCACCTATGCATGTCGCAATCAGGCAAACAAAGACATGCGTCATGCACCCGGGTGGAGGACAGACAGATTGATGACACAGACAGTATGCAGGCAGGCACGCACACACAGGATTTAAACCCATGAAGATTTTGACCAAACTACAGTTGTTCTTTCTTTGATATGGAATACAGAAAAATGGGCGATTTGCCAGATACTTGGCCTTGGTAGGTATAAGAACCATAAACACCTTTCTTCATGCAACACACAGTGGTCAAGACACGACTGGCTTTACAATATTACAGCCATTAATTAGATCCTCTCTAAATTTCAGAGCACCTCAAGCAGCAGGGCACACACATTGCTACAACAGCTGTGATGTAGTTGCTTAACAGTAACAAACTTTCACAACAAAAACTAAGGATAAATCCCCTTCCACTGTGACGATCAGCATGTGCATTATTGTCGCATGTACTGTGGCATATATCTGAAGTAACTAAACTTCAACTCAGACCCCACATGCCAGGCAAAGTGGTTTACACAACAAAACAGAGACATACCAGCAACAGCTAGGAACATCTGAAAGATAGCAAGATTTTATTTAAAGCAAAAAGAGAGACCTGAGCATCATACAGTGGCTGTGGCTCTGGTATGTAGAAATGCAGCAGGGATAACAGGGTGAAATGGGTATAAAAAGGGTATTAACATCTCCAGAGATGTATTAAGGAGAAAAGAAATAGATGTTAAATGCACTGCTAATACTGCACAATAAATGGATATAAGCAGAGCAGAGGCCAGCTCTTTAACAAGTCCTATCTGTTAAAGAACCCTTTATTTTCATATTTGTGATTATCCTAAATCCTATAATGTTCAAGACTGCGGATCTATGTGGAGGGGGTTTAATTTTGGTTAATATGGTAATCTATGAGAACTACAGAAGGGCTGTAGGCTAAGTAACAATTATTTAAACTAGTAATTCATTTCTTTTTTTCTTTATTTTTGGTTAATTGATTAATCTTTTAGTATATAAGTATATAAGTGTCATCATGGCGTATTTATATTTTGCTCGTCTTATCCGATAAATGGTCCAAAACTCTGAGAAATTCAGTTTACTATACAATAGGAAAAAGAAAACCAGTTGATCCTCACATCTGAGAACTCACAAATGTTTGGCATTGTTTGTGCAGGAGCTACATGTAAGAATTTTAGCTTAAAAGTACAATGTGTAAGAATTGAGGGTACTCCACCTTTGAAATTCATACTCCAAAAAACTAGGGGGCACAATGGACCGGTACCAAACACAGCCTCCAAGACCAACGAAGGCCAGTTTGATACAGCACCGAGGAGATTAACAACTTTATCATTAACTGTAACTCTGGGGACTATGAACACACAGAGGGTTCAGGTGAGGATAGGAGAGGTGTCATGCGAGAGAGGAGCAAGAGGGAGTTTGGGCATCAGAGAGGCAGCGACAGCTTAAAGAGCCAGAATATTTTCACATCTATCTCAGTGTTTACTTCGACCAAACAAGAGCTGGTGATAGTTGGAACAGTGGAAAGACTAATCAAGACAGTTTTGGTGAGTTTTATCTTGTTTCTGTTGAGTTTAAATGAAGTGTGTTTTACGATGAGTGATGTGACAAGACGTCTATATATTGTGTTGCAGAAATATCAACTAAAGTTAGCATGCTAACCAGCTAACCTGGCCCGTCCTGTCTCGTTATACCACTTTGTACCTCAAGAGGTGATAGTGAGTCACAGAGATAGAGGTGATAGAACAGAGACAAAACAAGATTTAACATTGGAGTTGCTTTCCACCGCTGAAGACAACGGATAGAGATGAAGTTTGATGCTGAACTCGAAGTGTTTTCGAAGATTCTGGTCAGCAAACTGATGCAAACGCGTAAAACTGATGATACACAGAGCAACTTTTAGAGCAATCGTGCAGGGAAACGTTGCCGTCAATGGTAATGAGTAAAGATTACTACCGTAATCACCTTCCCCCACCACTCCGCAACCCGTCCCGCCGCTATGCGTTCAAAACATAGTCGGACTTGCCACTAGCAAGATTGCCCAGCAACATTGCTCAAAAAGTTGCCCCTTGTATCATCAGCTTTAGTCCCTTAAACCTGTATTCTATCGAACGTCCAGCAGGGGGCGACTCGTGGCTACAAAAAGAATCCAGCTTCATTAGAAATTATGGTAAAATGACCCTACTTCTCACCTGAATAATTACCTCAGTAAACACTTTCCTGATGAGTTTATTCTCTCAATTGCTAGTTTCAGGTCTTCTTCAATACAACATTTAGTAAATTATGGTCCCATTTAGAGGAAAGTAGACCATAAAGAAGAGTATGCTACAGGGTGGGATTATCTATGAGTGACAACTCATTACCATGACCACCTGTCAATCAGGCTAGAGTGACTCACACCCACGGCAGTGTGTAAATTTAACCAGCGCCTTTGAAAAAGCTTATTAGGAGTTGGCCGTTCACTTTCCCTGGAGAGCACTTTTAGTTTTAGGCCTGTTGTTTGCTAGACAAAATGGTCAGCCCTGTTAAAATGACAGTTAACGTGAATTACAGATGCACCTAGCTAAGCAGGCTAGCTAGCTCTACACACGGCCGTTAGCTCCACCATCTTGTCCAAATATGGTCACGTCCGGTGCCGCTGGTTGCAAAAAATCAACATGGCGGTGGCCTATCGGCCAAACTCGATGCTCCAAAACAGCAGTCCGAAAACCAACGGGTGACATCACAATGACTATGTCAACTTATTATATACAGTCTATGGTCTAGACTTGTAAATAAACAGCTGTTAATGCCAACATTGGGTATTTTGCAACAGCTTATAAGGTAGCTAATTGTATAACGTTGCTGACGTTATACGTTTCTATTATTTTATGGTAAGTTAGCTGTTTGTTGAAAGAAAGAAAGACCTATGTGCATGTCCTTGTTTCTTAAAATTCCTGCAATTCTTACATATAGTTCCTTTAAACAATGAACTAATCAACTATCAAAACAGTTATCAACTTATCGTTTCAGCTCTAAACTATATTGTACGCACCATATTTTTCATATATGATGGCTATTCACATATTTCAACATAACTTGCATTATTTATAAACTAAATTAATGCTTCCACTGAGGTTTAACATGTAAAAGTGAGAAACCTTTGTTTTATAATAATCTATCCATCTATTCATTTTTTAGATTAAGATGGATTAAACTGTACAAGGCAGAATTAAATAATCATTTCCTCATTGTTTATTTTCCCATTGGCTTAAGTTCAATTAATCCTCTTCTTCCTCTGACATGTTTAGTCCCCTCCCTCTTCTAAGAACTTATAACCAGTTAAATTAGTTAAATAACCCAAGCTTTCTCTATTGTCTGAGCCACAGTATTAACCAACGGTAAAACTAGTCAGGTCTGGTAAGAATCTGCATAAAAGCTGTTCTGAATGTGAGCAAGCGAGACCTGGCCAAAAGAAGACCATTGTGCTAATGGCAGATCCATATGGCTCTCTGTTTCTCCTTAACCCAGGAATGTAGTCTATGCATTTTTTATTAATTCCTGCTAGTTAAAAACAAAGAGGAGGGGCAACCCTCTTGATGAAAGGGGGAATATAAGGGGTATACAGTACTTCAATTGAACACACACACACACACACACACACACACACACACACACACACACACACGCACACAAACACACACAGGAGATACACAAGGGGGATAAACAGCCTCTAAATACAAGCCCAGCAAAGTGGTTTCCATTCAGAGGGATCAGTGGAAGTATAGACAGAGCAAGTCTAAAGTGTAGAGTGTGTAAAGTGTGGCTCTGCACTGGGGAGTACAATACCTCTGATGACAGCACACACAACGACTAAGGGTCAAGCCTCCAGATGGGGAGGAGAGGGTGGGAGAGTAAGGGTGAAAAGAGGAGAGGGCGGGTGGGGTGGGGGGGGCAACAGAGATGAACAGGAGAGAACCACATCATGGGACAGAGACAGACGCTCATTTAGGGGGGACTACATAACAGGGACAGTGGGTTCACATGGAAATTTTACTTCCCATACTTATTAGTAAGCTGTAAGACCCAGTTGTTGTCTTATTCAAACTGTTTAACCGACTTTTTTAATCATGTGTAAAAGGCTAGCTGTGTGGATCTAGTGACGGCATTCTTGGTCTGTCGAATGGTACACCACTCTGGTCAGACTAAAATATCTCAGCAACTATTAGATGGATTGCCCTGGAATTTAGTACACAAATCCATGGTGCCCAGTTGGGTGAATCCTACTGACTTTGGTGATCCTCACTAAATGATGGTGAACATGATAAACATTAGCTGCTGGACATTAGCATTTTTAACACTGCTATTTTGAGCATGTTAGCTGCTAGCATCCTTACAACTTTCAACTTGTCAGCCATATGTGAATTACACCCACAACCCTGATATTAAATTTTTACATTAGCGACATGAATTTATGAAGACATGTTATGGCGTGACAGGTAGCTGGTCTAGAAAGAAAGAAGGAATAGTAAAATACATGAACGCAAGAGTGAAGTGGGATGATGCGTGAAGAAACACCGGCATAGCTTCCCTCTTCCTCTGGAACGCTTTCCTCAAACACATCTGTGACTGCACCAATCTGTCCGTGTTCAAGAACGTACTCAAACGCACCTTTTTAAAACTTCATGTATTGTTTGAAATAATGCTCACACTGCTCACAAATGTGCTTTTATTGTGGTCTCTGTTTCAAGTGTGTTTTTTTAATTATTGTCTATTGTGTAAAGCGTCTTTGGGTATTTTGAAAAGCGCTATCTAAATAAAATTAATTATTATTATTTTAGGTATAAATAAAGTCCAGCCAGAATTATTAAGGTGACAAACGCTTCTGCTGTTACACATCAGCATATTTCTTTCACATCACCTTGTAATCCCCCACCATTCCTTAACCCCCTGTTAAAGAGCCCCATTCTTTTCAGGAATGCAGTCCCTCACAGTTTGTGAGTGAAAGTGTGTGTATCTATGTGTGCCTGCACATGCATGCCAATGCGTGTGTGCCCATGGCATGTCAGTTTACCCTTACAAAAGCATAACTGGAATAACTGGAGGTGGGGGCTTTATTGCCAGGCCTGAGATCATGGCTGGTCAGCCCCCTCAGAGTCACGCTGTCAGATTACTGCACTGCATTGGTAATATTGATGGGATTTGTTGGCTAGCAGCTTCAAGCCCATCTGAGACCCCCC
>NC_060152.1:23376339-23420163 GCF_021292245.1 Micropterus dolomieu | reverse complement strand
GGGGGGGGCAACAGAGATGAACAGGAGAGAACCACATCATGGGACAGAGACAGACGCTCATTTAGGGGGGACTACATAACAGGGACAGTGGGTTCACATGGAAATTTTACTTCCCATACTTATTAGTAAGCTGTAAGACCCAGTTGTTGTCTTATTCAAACTGTTTAACCGACTTTTTTAATCATGTGTAAAAGGCTAGCTGTGTGGATCTAGTGACGGCATTCTTGGTCTGTCGAATGGTACACCACTCTGGTCAGACTAAAATATCTCAGCAACTATTAGATGGATTGCCCTGGAATTTAGTACACAAATCCATGGTGCCCAGTTGGGTGAATCCTACTGACTTTGGTGATCCTCACTAAATGATGGTGAACATGATAAACATTAGCTGCTGGACATTAGCATTTTTAACACTGCTATTTTGAGCATGTTAGCTGCTAGCATCCTTACAACTTTCAACTTGTCAGCCATATGTGAATTACACCCACAACCCTGATATTAAATTTTTACATTAGCGACATGAATTTATGAAGACATGTTATGGCGTGACAGGTAGCTGGTCTAGAAAGAAAGAAGGAATAGTAAAATACATGAACGCAAGAGTGAAGTGGGATGATGCGTGAAGAAACACCGGCATAGCTTCCCTCTTCCTCTGGAACGCTTTCCTCAAACACATCTGTGACTGCACCAATCTGTCCGTGTTCAAGAACGTACTCAAACGCACCTTTTTAAAACTTCATGTATTGTTTGAAATAATGCTCACACTGCTCACAAATGTGCTTTTATTGTGGTCTCTGTTTCAAGTGTGTTTTTTTAATTATTGTCTATTGTGTAAAGCGTCTTTGGGTATTTTGAAAAGCGCTATCTAAATAAAATTAATTATTATTATTTTAGGTATAAATAAAGTCCAGCCAGAATTATTAAGGTGACAAACGCTTCTGCTGTTACACATCAGCATATTTCTTTCACATCACCTTGTAATCCCCCACCATTCCTTAACCCCCTGTTAAAGAGCCCCATTCTTTTCAGGAATGCAGTCCCTCACAGTTTGTGAGTGAAAGTGTGTGTATCTATGTGTGCCTGCACATGCATGCCAATGCGTGTGTGCCCATGGCATGTCAGTTTACCCTTACAAAAGCATAACTGGAATAACTGGAGGTGGGGGCTTTATTGCCAGGCCTGAGATCATGGCTGGTCAGCCCCCTCAGAGTCACGCTGTCAGATTACTGCACTGCATTGGTAATATTGATGGGATTTGTTGGCTAGCAGCTTCAAGCCCATCTGAGACCCCCCACCCCCTCCCCCCAAACATTTTACTTGTACAGTAGTTACAGTGTTAGCTGACACTTCTTCATTTACTCCTGAATCAACACAGTTACAAAAAAACCAAAAACAGAATGGTGCAAATATCACAGCCTTATTACCCAACATATACATACACACAAAAAAATACACACTTGACTGTGAGATGAAATAAAGCATGGAACAGGATGTAGCTGTCTCACCTCAGATCCCTTAATGCTACTACATGACATTCTGAGATATTGGCCAGTGAAATGACTGAATCACCTTTATGTAGTAACATTCAGATGATTTTATTTCAGTTTTCAGTTTAGCATAAACATGTAAAAAGCGATATTTTAATCTGTTTTGCCCACAGGCCCTCATCCACGGGTGCTGTGTTTTACACAAGCACAGTGTACTCGCTCAGGAAATAGCTAATTGTTACAAACAACCTAAAACAAAAGATGTCTGTATGTAGCCTAAGTGTTTAGCTTAGTTTGCCGCGTATCTTAACATTTGGCACATTCTTGTTAAAATAGCTGCTGGCTGAGACAAACCAGCCACTCCTCTCTCTACAAGAGGTACCTAGAAGCAGTGAATCACAGCAGCAGAAGAGGGAGCAGGAAAACAGGAGGAAGGACCGATGATGACAATGTTAGGTTCGTCATTCTGTCTAAACTGAAAGTGTAATGCACAGCAATAAAAAAAGGCAAGGGAATGAAAGTGCACTTCAGAAAATGTTTAGAGATTCTCAGTCATCCAGATCATGCTCTTGGTGGGAACTGTTGGGCTTCTGTAAATAACATCACAGAGTACGGTCTAGACCTGCTCTTTTATGAAAAGCGCTGTGAGATAACTGTTGTTGTGATTTGGCGCTATATAAATAAAATTGAATTGAATTGAAATTGAATAGTTATCTAAGGAGGGTTAAAATCAAGGGCAACTGGCCTTGGACGTTTTGCCTCTTTCAAAAAATATTTTTGCAATTGGGGGGGGTGTACTCACTTTTGTGAGATACTGTACATGACTGAAGTCACTCTGGTGTGTGGCAGAGAAAAACAACAATGAAGAGACAGCATTATTTGCATAGTGCAAGTCTGTGACATCACATCTGTGAGAGACTGTAGAGCACTCGTGTGTCATGCCACTGCTCGGGACAACAAGGCCTCGTCACATTCCTAGTTATTAAGAAAGATTGCATACTTTCTGAAAAACTTTACTTCACAGTAAAATAATATGTAAATGGCACAATTTATAGCTTATATGTTGGGAATATCATGTGGCACAACCTCTATTTCTAGACATTAAATTTATGGGCTTGCAAATACCCCGATAAGCCGCTCAATAGCATCTCATTGTTAACATGACCAATAATGGTGTGTTCCAACAAAGTCCCTACAAAATTAATAGGTTTGTTAATAAATAGAACTGTTTGAGCTTTATAGCAAATATGGCACGTAGCTGGTGGCTATATGAAAGTCTTATAAGAATGAAAGAGCGGGTTTACTGGAAATCAAGTTTTATCCCAGTCAACATGTGTGTGAAATCTGAAATTGTGTCCAACCAACTGTGAAATATGGTCATCAACACTTGAGTTATGGCCAAAAACGTGTTTTGTGGTGGTGTTTTGAGGTCACAGTGATATTGACCTTCAGTTAGTCATTAAGTGGACGTTTGTTTCAAATTTAAAGAAATTCCCTCAAGGGGTTCCTGAGATATGGGACAACATGAAAACATAATATAACGTCTATCGGCAATGCTGAGGCATAAAGAACTTAATATTATTATTCAGACAGTATAAACAACATTGTTCCTTAGTTAAAGTCATCTCTCTTCGTCTGCCTCTCCTGCCTCTGCCTCATGAAGTTCCCTCCATCCTGAAAAATGACAATGTAATTTCTGCTCCATTTATTTCCCATGTCAGAGCCAAGCGTTCTAATTCACTTGTTGGGTCCTCACAGACTCCCCGCCCTTACCTCCCATGCTGAGCCAATATTGTGCTTAAATCTCATGCTCCGATTGTCATGGATGAATCCTGTATGGCACAATTAGATAGACAGCGTAATTATAATGGCACCCTGTGTCCACACAGATCACCCTTTGAACTGCTGAAATGTTTACAGCGGAAGAGACCCCAATATATATTACCCCCCTCGGCCCACCCCCGGCACAGCGGAGGATAATGAGCAGCAAGCCGCTCCCAACACTGTACAGACACAAGGGAACCAGACACACACAAACCCATAGTAGTAGTACCAGATTCCCAGATAATGTTTATGAACTTTTTTGTTTTCTTTTATGTATGAATATAAACTGAGAATACACAGAAAGCTTATGTTACACCAAAGTCAATGAACATTAAGTCCCAAGTATGCAATACTTACTAGAATGCAATGTCATATGACAAGTCCCACTACAAATGTAAAATCATATGTAATTTGATGTCAGACTATAACCAAGCACGCTCTTCTATGTCATACAACACCAACGTAAGTCAAGAATATTTGACAGGTTAATGGTGCATGTATCAGCACACCCACCCACCCACCCACCCACCCACCCACCCACACACCCACACACACACCCACACACACACTATATCTATTGGTGGTTAAAGACCAACCTTGATGGTTAGGAGAACTCCGATTGGCTGATTGCTGGAAGCTAGGGCCAATGAGGTCAGCTTGTCTGTGATTGGAGGACCGGTCTATATTGTCCTGCTGAGGGAGAGAGAAGCAACAAAACAAACAAAGAACATTTTGTCACGCTACCGGGAACTGTGTTACAGGAGCAAAACACTCAACCAAGAAAAAGAAAATTCTGTATTTCTACTATGTCAACTTGTCAGGAACTAATTTTCAGTTTAACCAATAAATTTTTAATTGGTTAAAAAAAACAATTTTAATAGCATTTTATCAAAGCGTTAAAATTTTTCAGTTAACAGCGATGACACAGGATAATGTAGAAACATAGCGATAGACGCAGAGATACAGAACTGCTGTGTTCAGAGCAGTTGTACAAGTGTACAAAGAAGAAAGAGGCAGCAAATATTGCCCACAATATCTGTTGAATCTCACAGATCTACAAGACCATGTAAAACACTGGCCTTCAAAAGATAGTAAGGCGTGCTTGATCCAAAATTCAAAATGAGGGGTGACAGCATTATCTTTGCGCTAACATTTTTATTTTATTTTATTATTTTTAAATGTGTCCCATTCGGAGCTAAAGCCACAACTACATTAAAACATTTTTTACGAAATCCAAACGGATCAGGGAAGACAAAACCTGAAGCAGAAATGGTCAGCAGTTCAGAAAACCGACTACATAAAGTAGTTGAACTAAAATAACCCCCCTTTCTACACTGCTCATGTGTAAATACAGCTACATCCCACAAACAGTGTGTGAACATGGCCAGGTGCGTATGAGAGTACAGACGACCAGCAGTTTGAGATACCATTAAACCACAAGGTCCTGGTTTGACTTTTCCTTCTCCATCATATGTCCAGTCCCTGCAAAATTGTTCAGTAAGAAAAAAAAAATCAGCACCAAAAGGTTAAGTGTGTTTTATGTAAACATAAGTATATTTGATTTTGATTTGTTTCTAGCACTTGCAACTACTAAAGAGTATCACTGTGTGTTACCCATTGTATGTGTGTGAGCGTGTGTGTGCAGACTGGCGTCCCGCGCAGTGCCTAACAGCAGGAGTGGGAACAGAACGTACCAGGGTGCTACCATGTTCAGAAAAAAAATGCTGCTAGACCTCTTCTGATGCTGTATTAAAAGCTGCTGCGGTTGCTTGTTCTGCCTCATTTAAAGTAGTGACAGATAATGCAGGCAGAGCTGGATTTTTTTACACACCTTTTTTCTATGATACATGTTATTGTACCAAATGTTCTAAGCTACAGAGTTACAGTGATTAAATGATGATGGTCCTGGAACCCATCATGCAATTCTTTAGACCCTGAACAGTTATGTAAAATCTTAAATGGAGTAGGGTCTGCTGCCACCGAGCAAAGTGTTATCGCTGTTGAAACAACTAGTCTCTCTGCATGCTTTGCTTTGTTTCCCAGCGTTGCACGTGCACAGAAATCTACTGCGATATGAGCTGTAACAACAATTCTTTATCCTAAATAATAAAACAAACCAAAAGCATTTATAATTCCAAATCTGTCTGCCGATCTCTAACTGTTAGAGCTCAAATTCTACCACACTTGTCACATCTGTGACATTTAAAGTAACTTTACTAACAAGACTTAATGAGCAGTTCCAAGAGAATAGACTCACTGTGAGAATAAAGCTTGAAGTAGAATTTTCCGTTCTTCAAAAGGGCTCGGCTGAGTTTTTCTCTTTTATGTTCAGTGAAAAATAAGTCATGAGTGTTCCTCTATGGTGTCTATACTGGTGTCAGCATTCAGACTAAACTGGATATAACTGGAAGTTCATTGTCAGTATATGGTTCTGTCCACCTCCACCCCACCAACCCCTCTTCTATACCAACTAACCCAACCGCATCCAATCATTACATTGCATTGTTCTGTCTTTGTATTGTCTTGAGTTCCAGTCGTCTTGGCCAGATCAAAAAATAGATTTGGACCTTAATGGGACTAACCTTCTTTTGAAATAATCATTTAAAAAAGTCAAATAACCACCGCATCACCCAGTTTGTTCCCGTGACATAGCAAAATCTATCATCAACCCGCACCGTCTGGGGGTCCAGCTACCAGACTGTGACTGATCCCTACCCAGTCAGCACTGGGACGCTGTTTTGTTGGTGGGATGGTACAGCACAACGTTAATGTGTGTGTGTGTGTGTGTGTGTGTGTGTGTGTGTGTGTGTGTGTGTGTGTGTGTGTGTGTGTGTGTGTGTGTGTGTGTGTGTGTGTGTGTGTGTAACTCAGCATTTAGTTTGTTGAAGCCTGTAAGGTTGAGAGTACAAAGAAGATAAAGGAAATAAGAAAATAAAAGCCAACGCTTTTTGTCTGGTGAACACACAGATGTTCACTTGCTTTTAGCCTTGTTCTTGCATTTTCTCAGCCTGCTCCTCAGTCTCTCTCACACTAACCAGTCTTTTACACACGGACACAAAAGCACAGGCGCACGCAAACACACACACACACACACACACACACACACACGTTGCTTAAGTTCTTAAATAGGGGTCAAAACAGTTTTGACAAGAAGCACATAAAGGGTCTCATATTGATGAAGTTGAAAGAAACTCTAGATAAAAGCCAAGGGGCTGAGGGTCCAGCTTTTTAAAAGGGGTCAGTGGAAGGCCAGAGACAAGGTTAAGGTATTGAAAGCAGGACAGACACAAAGGTCTGGGGATTGGGCCTCAAACAAAGGGAAAAGCCTGAGATGCATGTCAAAGATACGCCTTTAAGAGGTCAGACTGAGTTTAAATGTTATGACAGGATTGAATATAATCAATACTCGACTTACTAAGAGGCTTTTGGCTAAGAAGTAGCTGAGAAGGGACTTGATCCATTAAAACATTTCAAGTTAAACAGTATAAAATTGTAGTTTCCATTAGATTTGCCTAGAACTAAACATTTCCAGAAGGTTTTAGAGATGTGGGACTCAAAAGTCCACGACTTGCTTCTGGCAGACAATTCTTGCTGACAGCAGCTAACTGAGTTAACGTACATGAACATTAGACAGCAAGTGGAAATCCCTTCTTACATAATTAACCAGAATGAGATCAGGAGGTCACACTAATGTCTGCTCTAGTGCTTCGTTTATCTGTTTGGTTATACAGTGGAAACCCCGCTGTAGCTGCTGTCACTGCACAGCTGAGCCACTGACAGTCTGGGCTATGACATATATTTACATCACAATAGGTGGTTTAGGTTTTTTTAATAATCTTTTTTCCCCCTAATTTAAGTAAATCTATCAAAACATTACCCACTTATTTAGTTAGCTATTGTTGGCAATGCTGTTACTAGACAATTTGACATTTATCTATGAGAGTTCAGTAGAATTAGGATTTCTATAACACTTTCAATGATCTGCTTTGAATGATAAGCTGCTAGACTAGTCTTAGCTACTTACCACTACAAACTGTTGCACATTGTGATAGTACAGTGAGTTGGCAGTGTAGCCCAATGATAATGATGGCCTTTGTGTGTATATATATATATATATATATATATATAGTAAGAGGTTTTTATTATACACGATCCAAGTGATTTGAAGCCTAAAAACACACAAAAAGTGTTTTTTTGAAAACATAATGCCGCTTATTTTGTTATCCAACTTATGCCACTGGTCCCTATCCATTACGAAAAATGTACTAAATTCAGAATGACAATATGGAATATTGTAATGGTGCTTTCAGACCAACCGCGAAGCGAGTGTTCGGGGCGGTGACTTTACATACAAAGTAAATGCAAAGACGTAGAGATGTAGAGAAGCGAAGGGGGCGGGGCCAGGGACACGAAGGCAACGCAAAGGAATTCGTGTGAGTTGAATATTTTAAACTCAAGCGAGAAAGCCGCATTACACTGAGTCGCGATAGCCTATCAGTGTTGAGATTGTCCGTACGTCACCGACGGCTTCAGAGCGATGTGTGGAGAGGGCCAGGCAGAGCGGGGGATTGAAAATCTGCTAGCCGGCTGAGAGTTGCTAAACTTGGGGGAGAGGAGCAGGGAGCAGCAATGTAACCATTGGACAAATAAACACCCGTAGTCGGTCGGATTCTGCTTTGACAACTACGCCGTTTACTTGTGGGAGGAGCTCGGAGTAAACTGCTTTTATCAAATTAGCTTTTTATTTTAGTTACTTTATTTCAACGTTGATTTATCTTCACTGGAGTTTCTCAGCAGCTAGCTTCTGTGCACATCCGGTGCTGTTCTTAGCGACGTTAGCACTGTTGGACTACGACTTCATATTTATATAAAAACCGGACAAAACTGGACATTACTTGGAGAAAAGAAAGCAAGGAGGTTGAACTACCTGGTGAGTTCAGAAAACATGTGTCTGTAACTTTATTCCAGCTATCATTGTACTTTACTGTGACCAAGTTATAGCATAGCCCCGATCAATCCAAACTCCATTCAGAAAACAAAAATTTTAGAAGTTGTTGTCTTGCTGACAGACCTGACAACGCATGAATTCATATGTTTAACAAATCTGCATCATGTTGTAGTTATTTCGGCATCAGTTTAATCCATTTATTGCTATTTAATCACAGCAAAATGTTTACTTTGGGTTCATACAGTTGTAGTAATGGCGAGTTGTGTTTATTCACGTTATCGCATTAAAATCGCCTTCTCGCGTTGTGTGTGAACGCTTGCAGCTAATGTACTGACGCGAGGAACACTGTGTGAGCATGGCAGCACTCAGTGCTCGGCTCGCTTCCTCTCCTCAGTCTATGCAGAACATACGTGACAGATGGTGTTATAAGAGCAGCGTAACTCTGAATCGGGAGGTGCGTAGCGAGTGTCTGATTGTCCGAGTGGCAGAAAGTGACGGTGAACGCGAGTGGAGGAAAATATTCTGGCAGTAAATGTACGGTGTCTGTTACAATGTGTTAGCTTCTCAAGACCAAGAAAAGTCTGTTGTTTCCCACCTGGTGGAAAAGTGAAGCCAGTTAGCGCTAAGTTAGCTAACATCTCCCCTCCACTTCAGACTGAGCTGAGCAGGAAAGCTTCTACAGCAGCTACATAGCTAACTTAACATTAGCTCAATTTATAGAAAGTAACTGGAAGCTGTATTTAATTACTGCCTACTTGTCCAAAGTTGAGAACATCAGGTACAAACATAGACTAAACTGACGTAGCCGCAGCTATTTTTCAGTTTTCAGTCTGAAAAAGTGGTTTTGGAAAAGAAAGGACGGAGGTGAATGGAGGAGCTGAGGTTAGTAAAGCTAATTAGTGGTGCAAACTAGTCCTTTTAAGCTAATGAGGAGACATTTCTTTTTGGATTTTAAAGAGGTGGTATTATGCTTTTTGGCTTTTCCCCTCTCCGTTATTGAGTTATATATCTTTTTGTGCATGTAACAGATTTGCAAAGTGAAAAATCCCAAAGTCCAGCCCAAAGGGAGTTCCCATCTCCCACAGAAAGCTCTGCTCTGAACCGCTTGAAAACAGATCGTTTGTAGTCCAGCCCTTCACTTCCTTTACTTGTGACGTCACAATGAAAACGCGTCATAAAGCTTGCCAAGCGGCTAGCGGGGTCAGGCACGCCCTCTAAACAAGCTACTCTGAGCGGAGGCCCTTTGGCTCGAACCTCGCTTTTGTTTGGTTTACCATTGTAGAAATGTTGTACCTGTACCTGCTTCCAGGTACTTTTTTCACCTCACCTCCATCGAGGTTCCAAGCGAGCTGAAGGATACTAAAATGTAACGTGAAAACGTTTTAATTTAAAAAAAGAGAAAGCTGTGTGGATCACTGGTGTGTGTGTCGCATTGAACATTACGTCGCGGCAGTTGTGTGTGGCGTCGCTATGACGACAAGCTACGTACTATCTCTGGGTACTATCTGCAAAGGAAAACGGAGTAGGGCCGAGTAGAGTCGAGTCTATCGATTTGCGCTATGGTAGCATTTTTCGGCAAGGCAGCATAGATCAGAACACTGGCAACAGTTCAACGTTTAGTCCTAAAAGACGATGCAACTCAGACTCTGTTTGGGCCTGGAAATTCACAATCACCACCTGTAAGTATGCTTTATTGGTTGTGAATAATGTTTAAAATAAACACGACAATGTAACTTCACAGACTGTTTAAGTGCGGAGTTGTTGTAAACGTTGGCTAACACAGCTAAAGTTATAGCTATAATGCTAATGTTACACCTGATGTGAAAGCTACTGAGCAAATGTTCAAATTGTTTGCCCAATTTTTATGTAAAATTGAGTTGAAATATGGTGATTTGTTTGTAGTGGTTTATGGTAAGATGTGGAACAATGATGTTGTGTGGTTGTGGACTTGTGAGTAACTTATACCATCGGCTAAGTTATGGTCGCAGTCTGAAGCAGCTTTGATTTGGATCACACTACCTTGTTTCTTACGACCCGCCCTTCTCTGCTTCTGATTGGCTAGTAGTACTTACCTGGGAACTGCGCATGTGCAACTCCCAACAAAGATTTTGTACAAGTAAGATGCATCACTCTGTAGCTCAAGAGCGGAGCGTACAACACATAGGGAGAAAAGAAGAGCTGCAGCAATGTGCAGTATGAGAAAAATATGGTGTTTTTTGAAAATTAAACCATGTAAACCAACCATGTTCTGGTACAAGGCTTAGGGGTGACTGTAAAAACACTGTGGAGCAACAGAACCAACCAAATTACTTTCTCCAGATCTAAAGGTTGTAGTTCCTCCAGTAGACTAATAATGGCCCAATAATGGGTACTGTTTGTCCTCCCCCCGCTGCTGAAAAAAATCCTAGAGGAAACACTGTCTCAGTTATAACATATCAATATCCCAAATGTAACAGATCACATAGTTAATATAGTAGTTCTATCTCATCCTGGCTCTGCCTTCTACTGGACTCCATGGGTATTACCTCTCCTCCTATCACACGCACGTATTCACCCACTGAAATTTGCTTAGTGAAAGTAGCCGAGCAATGAGACGCCACTATCGATACGTGCGAATCATATAAATAGCAGTGTTCACACTGCCTAGCATCTTTTTCTCTTCAGCAGACGCAGATCGCCCACTGTCTTTCACCTCCACGGATGGAGTCGCCGTTGATGGAAGCTCGTCTATGCCCGTCGTGCCCCGGTCTGATCCCCGGGGCCTACCCTCATCGCAGATGATCAATCTGGTTCAGGGAGTTGCCACTGCTGCAGGGCGGGTGATGTCCTTAGCCACAGTCGGCTCCCTCCCTCCATGGAAAGGATCAGGAGGAGCTGCTGGGAGCCCCAATTTCCACGGAGGGCCTTTTCGGGTCAATCTCTTCTGCCACCCAGCGGTTTCGAAGGCTGGAAGAGGAAAAGGCGCAGCTCAGCCGTCATCTGCCGCTGGCACAGAGCCGTGGAGGCGAGGCCCGCTGCCACAACGCCACCCTCAGACAGCGAGCTCGCAGACAGGCTAAATCCCCGTTGGCGGCGCCGACATCTTCCTAAGGAGCCCCAGCGGAGTCGCCGCGCCCACCCAGAGAAGCCAGGTCAAGAGAAGCCAGGTCCAGAGAGCCGGCTCAGGCAAGGGCTCTGCCGTCCCGCCCAGCCAAGCCGGGAGGTCCGATCGCCGCTTCAAATCGCTCTCACGACATAACAACCGAATAAGCGGCTTCTGCTGTGAAAGTGAGGCAAAGCAGTGGTCTAACGGGACTCTGCTTTCCCAGCGCGATCACGATGGCTCGCATAGGTGCGCCGTTAGCTCACCGGCAGAGCAAGCATGTCACACAAACAGACATGCCACACAGGTAACAGCTGCTCCGCTGAAATTTCCGAGCACACAGGAGATTAGCTGTGTCGGTAGCAACCAAGCTAATGCAAAGCTAACCCGCTATAGCCAGAGGGAGACAGCCGAAGACCGCACTCTGACCGGCATAGCTCGCCAGTTCCGGGGATGCCCCGCCTCGCGGCCTATTCACACGGTATTGTGGCCGGCGACGAGCTGACAATAACACCGTCTTAGGTTATCAGAGCAACCGGCCGTGGTGCGTTCATGGACACCACGGACGGCTCGACCCTTTTCAATTGCAGCCCCCCTTGGGCCAAACATCCTTTTATGGAGGGTTTGGCAGTGGAGAGGGCCGAAGAAGCGTTCCAGCTCTTTATTCACAACGCTCCTCAACTGACAGCGCACCCCTTGACTCACTTCCTGCAACAAAGCTAAGTGGCTGGGCTTTCAGTACTGGTGCACCGAGAGGGAAATGGATCCCCTAACTTAATCCTTTCATTCCTTCAAGGCCTGATGGAGAAGGGACTGTCACATTCAACCATTAAGGTGTATGCAGCAGCTATCTCACCTTGTCATTTCAGGGCGTGTTAAATTAATAAATGAGTGCTTCAAAATTTCCACAACCGTAACAAGCTCTGAAACGGTTCATGGATGGTTTGCCATCGGCTGTACCTGACCCGACTTAGTGTAAGTGTCGCCGTGTTGCCGTGTTGTTTTACTGTTTATTTTAAAGGTTAGCTAATTTGGTGCCATAACATATTGCTCCGGTGTAAATTACTTCACTGCGACATCCCTTGCTCTACGGTCGAATCCTTACGAGCCCCTGGAGCAGTCCTCCTTGAAGACGCTATCTCTTAAGACAGCCTTGTTACTTGCTCTGACCTCTGCCAAGAGGGTGAGTGAGCTGTGTGCCCTGTCAGTTAATCCCAGCTGCATGCTACTTCGTGGTGACCACAGTGCTGCTTTGTTAAGACCGAAGCCCTCCTTTGTTCCCAAGAACATAAGGAGCTTGTTCAGGTCAAGAACAATAAATTTGAATGCCTTACACCCTCCGCCCCATCCTGCATCTGATGTGTCCGGTGCGTGCCCTAACACATTATGTAGAGCGCATGTCCGCCATTAGACGCACTGATCAACTGTTCGTTTGCTTTGGTGCGATCGGTAAGGCTCTATCCAAGAAGCGTCTAGCCGGCTGGCTTTGTGACTGTATCTCACAGGCCTATGCGCAGACGGGAAACGACCCATCCTCGGTGGTCCAGGCTCACTCCACGTGGGGTGTGGCAGTGTCTACCGCCCTCTTCAGCGGGGTGAGTGTCGGCGGCGTGGTCTTCACCATGCCCATTCGTGCGTTTTTACCTCTTGGATGTGTCAGGCTCCTTCTCAGGATCTGTGCTCGCAGGTGCAACCCAGGATCTGTGAAAAGAGGGGCCGGTGTCTATGATAGACTAGTGGTTGCTGGGGAGGGCTTTCCACAAAAAAGCCGGACGTCCCTGTGAGGGATCAGGACAGTCTGGGTGTTGGATCTGGCTGAATCAGATCCCTCTTGGTCATGCCACACCCCTATCGGTCTAGTGACCTGCTAAGGGGTGGCCTACTGCCCTATCGCTTGGGATGAAGGTGGTTTAGGGCCTGTGGCTGGTGGCCTGTGGCCGATCCTGTCGGTGTGGTAGGTGTTGGCTTGTCGCGGCCGGGCGGACAGTCGTTGGGCTCCACCTACTCTACCAATAGAGTCCAGTAGAGGGCGGAGCCTGTGTGAGATAGAATGAAGGTTACAATTTGGTAACCCTAGTTCTATTAGCACAGGCGTAGCCCTCTTCGATGGAGCCCTGCTGCTCCGCCGCTGTCTACTGAAGAGGTGGCTGGATGCCACACACACACACACACACACACACACACACACACACACACAAACACGCACACACACACATTAGTATCCCAAATGTAAATACCACTAATTTCACTCCAGTTGTTTTTTTTTGTATAAATTTAGTTTATAAACATAAACATGTAAATCGTACTTAACTGTACATTCTACTTGGGCTGCAGCTAACGATGATTTTAGTACTCGAAGCTTCTACAGATTATTTAATTGATTCATCGTTTAAGTACTTTTGCTTGGCGGTGCCCCCCCTACTATATTATCTATTTTTTTTTACCTTAATTGACCTCCTTAAGTAAAAGTTGTTCACAGGTATGCCTGAAGCATTTAGCACATGGCCATCACTGTATAAAAGGCTCTGACATTTCTGGGGGCCTGCCGCTTTAAGACTCTTCTTCTGTGGTTATGGTAGAGCTAGTTTGTTGGCTATAGTGGGAACTGGCATAGTTTAGCCCACGTACGTGTGACGATTAGCATGTTTATTTCCTCCTGAATGATCCAGCTTCCAATATTCCGTGTGTTGAGTTAATGACGAAAAGTAAGTGACTGTAACTTTGTTGTGTTTGTTTCTGTATTGTAGAGTTACCATGCATTCACATGTGGCCAGCGTGATGAGTGAGATTTCTAATGTTAGCACAATGTTCATGCTGTAAAACACTGCAGGAAATCATAAGTTAACTGGTGTGAGCCTTCTGATGTCTAAGTTACGCAGTAACACCTATAACATTGAATTAAGGAGTGTTCGTATCGTGTTCATTAGACCATGTGCAGATGCTATTGTGTACTAGCCTCGGCTAGCCAGAGGGTGTCGCCATTGCTCCTTATGTGAACCCCCTTTCAATGCAATCTATGATGTAAACTGGTCAGTGAGATGCGTGAAGCTCCTTATTTCTTTCCAAGGAGTAATATTCACATTTCTGTAATTGTAAACTTATGTTTAAAGGGGAATAGCAATGTTTTGAGATGTTTATGTTGGATGACTTAATTACATTATGTATGTGGATTTATTATTCACGTTGCATAGTAATTTAAGTACCTAATGGTGATTTATTTGGTTTCATACAGACTATAATGACAAAGATGGATATTGTAATGTTCTGATGAGTACTGCTGGAGCTCAATACAGTTAAAGGAAGGAATTACATCTCCTCGTCTTCATTCCTGTGTCCTGACTGATACACCATCCTGTTCACTAGCTGAAAACCTTGATGAACTAGCCCTACCTAGTTGCCTCACTAACAATCGGCCATCTTTGATCGATGGGGTCATTAAGCAATGAATATTTGGAATACAAGACAGTAACCACTGTTACAACGTTGCTATCAATCAAATGACACGGTTCTCAAGTGGCTTGGCAAACATAACCATGATATATGAACCCAAAATGAAGTTAAAATAACTGTCCACAAATGTGGACACCATGCATGAAAGGGCTAGACGTGCAGGTATGGTATAAAAATAAAACACGTTACAATCTCTTACTATCCCTGCAGCCAGATTTCTGCCCATAAATGCACGGATAGGTACATAATGCATGCTGGGATAAGATCCCACGGGTCCATGACCCTGAACTGGAAAAACCTGGATATGGTCAAAGAAGGAACACTTCATGCTGATGTTGTACATTTGATCAAACTCCAATGTACTGAAAGTGTAGTAAAAGCAAACATTAAGCTAAAGTTGACCTAGTCACCCTGGCCTCAATATCAGGTCCACACTGATCCATGTTTTGTGAAATGGTGTGATATGCAATGAAATATTCACCTTGCAAAAACTCAAGTAAAACAAAATGCAATCTTGTGATACTTAGAAACACTGGTAGGTTATGGGAAACACCACACAATCTTATTAATGTTTAGGCTCAGATAAAACAATCTGGCTATCTCAGACTCTCTCTAAGCAAGAATTATTATTGTAAGTGCTGGACTGCTTGTTTATCCAGTGATCCAACATAGATTTGAAGAAGCGTAATTCACTGGAGGGCATACAGAACTTTTATACATGGCAATATTATTTTTTACAGAGATTCCTTGAGCTCTGCATACGCAGCATTGTAGTATTTAATCTAATCAAGTTTTACTTTACATGACGGCCCAGGTTGGATTTATATTTATGTAACCTTATAAAATGTATTATAGGTGCCGTAGTTTCCAGATTTAATCAGTTAACATCCTGCCACTAACAATCCTTTATTACCACCCCAGATTTGCCTTGCTTTGCACATACCAACATTTATCCGCCAGTCATGATCATAAAACAGAAACACGATTAAAGTGGCCATATAACCAGAGTTGAGTTTACTATGAATGTTATCTTCACTTGAATCTGTTTTGAATTGCTGCTGCAGTTTTATCAGGGAAAATCTTCCATAACCCTGGATTTTCACAGTGAATGGGTTTTCTCATTCAGCAAGTCAAGGTACATCTGTTATAGTTGAATGCTTTGTGTGTGTGTGTGTGTGTGTGTGTTTTTGTGTGTGTGTGTGTGTGTGTGTGTGTTTGTGTGTGTGTGTGTGTGTGTTTGTGTGTGTGTGTGTGTGTGTGTGTGTGTGCGCATGTACATTAAGGTCCTCATACTGTAGCTCCAGCAGCGCCCATCCAAACTGTTGATGAAGATGATGAAGATTTACAGCCTCCAAATAAGAGGATCTCCAGTTTATTCAATCATGTAAATGACAAGACATGATGTTGAGGGCTTGGTGTGTTTGAGAGAAGGAGCGTTGTACCAGTGTGAATGCATTCAGCACATCTGCTAAGCAGAGAAGACTAGCCTACACATATGAATTTCTCTATTTGTGGACACTTTTGCTGTGTTCGAAACGGAAGGCAGTTGCCTCGCTGCCTCAGAAGGCATCACTTTCAAGTGAAGGCAGCTCTGTTTACATTAGTTTCGAACAGCCTTCTAGGGCAGCACTTACGGCAATGTGTGACATCAGCACGCCGCCGTGCGTCTCTTCTGGTTGTCAGAAGAGACGCTAGCCTTAGCATAAGCTAATTAGCTATTGAAAAGCCAAACGGCTAACAGACGCCTCAGAAACCATACTGAACAAACTTCATTTGTCCGCCATCTTGACCAGTTTTCGAAAGCTCCGGCACTCGATGCCTCGCTGTCCTGTTAGACACCTTCTGAGACAGCAGTTTAGCCCGTTTCGAACACAGCCTGTATCTGATGATTCACTGTGCCAAAGGGAAGATGCCTATTCTATGTAGATTTTGTTTGTTAGTTCCTTAAACTGTTCTGTTACTAAATGTATGCTTCATTAAAATTATGCTATTATGTGGGGATTCATCTTTGCAGGTGGAAAAGCAGAAACAAAATGTATTATACATATACACACACACAATATAAACACAAATACATGCATGTAAGCGCACACAAAAACACACATATGCACAATCCCTAATGTGGATGTTTGGATTCTGTCTAAGCTCTGGAGATCTGGGAGACTCTAGCTGGCTGAACTCGCTGCCTCTAGCTCTGAGGTCAAAGGTCGTAGATAAAGCCATGGCTCAGCTGACAAGCAAGTAACAGAGTTGCTTCTGAACAGGCTAATAGTGCTACTGCCCTAATACATATGTTTGGAAGCCCTTTGCTCTACAGAAGATGGTGTGAACAAACCTACTAGACCAGAAGGCAAGACTGCCCTTGCTCCCTCAATAACAACAAGCACATCAGGTTACAAGCTGATGTTTAGAGGCCATTGTTTGTACTGACAGCTCAAAGTAACAACTCACATTCTGAGCTGCATGCAAGAAACATGAAAAAAAAAATCTGGATTACAGAGTAAAATTCTACCTCACAAATTAGGAAAAGATTATAACACGTTAGCCAAAATACATGACTCTGCAACTCAATGGGATTTTGCTAATACTGCGTAACAAAAATAGGATTAGCGCAAGTGTCAGACTTTTAAAGGAACAGTTATAAATACAATAACACTAATATTTTCTCTTACCAAATATCTATGTTACTATCCACACATATGCTATGAAGAACTTTTAAAGGGCTGATTACCATTTCTTGGAATTCTTGGAAGCAAATCCACAGAACGTCGAGTACTTCTCGGCTAGATTATTAGTTTTACCACATTAAATACATAAATAATAAGGTCCCTGGTCTGTACAGAGTCAGAGTTTAGATATCTCAATCTCATCCAGCAAACAAATTCCCAGAAGCTTATTTTATGAATTATGTGCATGTTGCAACGTTGGCCGCTATAAAATAATCCAGGTTAATTTCATGGGAACACTGGCACATTTCTACTTTAGAAATGTCAGCATTTCTACTTAAATAAAGTTACTTTGTGTTTAAAACCTTAAATCCGGTGAGTTCAACTCTAGAGAGCACCTTATACTGACATCAATGTTATACAGACAGATTAGTCTTGGATGTTTCATTTCTAGTCTAAAATGGCAACATTTCATCCCTATAAACACTGGTTGAGTTGTTAAAGTAGAATATAAATTGTGCTCAAATATAGATTTTAACTATATTTAACTACACAGGAAATTGAAAATTACCTGATAATTTGGGTGATGCAGGAAATAATCCGGACATCCGGCCACAGCCATGTTTTGTGTTTCTCAGCTGTTTCGGACAATTTGCTTGGTTGGATCAGTTTCGATACAAGATGGACAGATCAGAACCTGCAGAGGAAGAAGAGCAGACAAATGGAGGTAAGTGGAAAACTAAAATGGAAGAAGGGGGAGAGAGGAAGGATGACGGAAGGAGAGGGTAATGACAGAAGGAAAGGAAGATGAAGTCTAGGTTCTGAGGTGACAGATATAGCACAGAGCACTTCTTAACCCACATAGACAGAGTAAACAACATCAACAAGCAACAAGGTAGGAACAGTGGTTGGGTATAAACTGTGAAGTGCAAGCAAAATAATTGAATCATATTCTGAATCTGCTTTAGTGCTGATGTACCTCACTGTTGTCCCAAAATTATGATTTGTAACAGACTCCAAATCTGGAAAGGGTGCTTTGCAACACGACCAATTGTTCTGTAACAGTAGCAAGATAATTAAACTTCTTGGTCACTAGACTTGCACTAATCAAATCCAGGTTTCCAATGAGGTGAACGTGGTTCAACAGAAGTTACTCAGATTACTAACTTTGTGGTGTAATGTTTATTGCTGAGGGTAAAGTGCATGAATTAGAGCCAAGGTATACCACAGGGGCATTTATTTGGATGATATACGTACTGCTTTACCGGCGCACTTCCGCTGCAGTATATTTGTAAATTTAAATGAGTAAATGTATTCAGGCTGTATTATGGAACGTGAAGACCCTAAATATGAGATATTTCCTCACGGTGTGTCTTCCATCCATCCATCCATCGTCAACTGCTTATCCTGCATACAGGGTCACGGGGTCTTGTCATCTTGGGTTTTTTTAAAATAATTTTACCTTTCTGACCCTGACCCAACTGACAATCTCACTATACCTTAACATGGATTTCTTATGAATAAATTACCGAACAATTTGCTGAGGTGTGGTCTTTGTAGATCAATGTAACTCTAATAAAAGTTGTATCTAAGGGGACTTTAAAAGGTGTTCTTCTCCTCTCTGAAGCCTCCCTCCCGGCCATCCTTGGGTCAAAATAACCACATATTCAACATGGACTCCAGTCTATTTGAACTTCTTAAAGTGGGTATCCTATTAACCTCTTGGCACTGCTGCCACTGAACAAACACCTGTAAACACTGACCCAAAAATACACTCCAGGCACCTTAAGTTAGACCCGAGGGTATATTTGGAGCCAAGCAGCTTGGGCTCACAACTATGATGGTCTTTTATGCAGCAGTTCATGACCCCCTCTTGGTATTTTAAAAATATGACCTGCCATTTTATAGACAGCTAATATTATCTTATGTTTGCATTAGCGGTTGTAAGCGGGCTGCCCTTGCGGCCGAAGAGTGTGTATATGTGTGTACACTTCTGCACTTCCACCCGTTTCGGCATGCATAATACTGTGTGTCCTGTACGTGGGCACGTGTGTGTGGATGTTTACATATGCGCATGTGTGGCTGTGCGCGGGTGTTGTTATGCGCTCCCCCTGCTGGTTATGATGTGCATATGAGATTGACTCTTCCGACGTCTTGTGTTTTCCCTTAGTTGCATCTGGTCCCGTCTTATTGAGGGAAAACAAATAAGGAGGGGTCAAGAACCTTGGTTCTCTCTTTTTCCATTTTCTGGCCTTGGCACAGGACAGATGTGTTTGTGACCGACTTGATTTAGATTTCTGCTTTTGTTGGTTCTTTTGTTTTTTGATTGGTCCAGTTGTCCTGTTTTCATGGCTTTGCTTATTTTATTTTATTTTTTTCCACGGCTTTAGTCCTGTTAGATTTAGTTCTAATGTTGGCTTAGGTTAGAGGGAAGAACCCAGATCCTACAACCCATGGTGTGTGGTCTATATTATTTATAAATAATATATATAAATAATTAAAAACAAAATTTTATATATATATATATATATATATATATGCGTGCATGCGAGGACAGCTCGTCATTTACACATTATTTACAGACACACAGTTTACAATAAAAACTACACAACTTAACATCAGCCTAAACTCTCCAAATAGCCCCTCATTAGGCGCCACACACTGGCTGACAAACAAAATGGTTGTGCCTCACTGAAGCTCAAATTCTTATCAAAACTTCCACCTTCATTGTTTTAGGATTAAATATTATACATGAAATACCACGGAATTATATGTATGGCCACATCACCGGGGTAAATACTGCTTCATCTGTGCATGATAAAACATGGGAAGGCTCTGGTGTTCCATGTAGCATTAAAATATCTTGCAAACCAAGTTTCAAAGTGCTCATATGTGCCACAGTCACTCTCAGTGACTGATATATTGACCAAACACACACACACACACACACACACACACACCTATGCTTAATTGCTCCCAGACACAATCAAAGCCATTCCAGTGCAGGGATTAGACCCTCACAGAGCCCTTTGATTCGATTCCTTCCACTTGAACAGTGTACTGAAAGCTAACCATCTCTGACCTTGACAGAGCAATTATCCAGATGGTGTCGCCACACTAGAAAGGGGGACTTTAGGGTAAGGTGGCTGTACCCAGCGGTGAGGTGACCGCATCTGGATTAATTAAAGTGATTTTTGCTCAGAATTGCATGAGAGAATTTTAGCTGGTGGACTTCAAACGCATAAAATCATAAATCCTTTCCACCAGCATCGTACTGGGTGAGACTTATAAACTCTACTGAAGGTGTTCTGCTTTACTCACATCCATCTGATGTTGCTGTTATTTAATGTAGAAACTAAATTTTTTTTAAAAAGGTACAAGGTGATGGTTTTAGCCCATAGGTAACCAAATCTGAAAGAAAACCAATTTGCAAACATGGTCTTTGGGAAAAAGGAAGAGACTTATTCTCCAACATCAAAGCTTTCACACAATCACATCTACAAGGAAAACTTTTCGAAATAGTTGTAACTGTTTTACTGCATGGTGATGAAATACATTTAAAAAAAAACCAAAACAGGACTTTAATGTTTACTGTCACGGATAAGCAATGTCATGCAAGTTTCCAGTTGCAAGATCATTCACAAAACATTTCTGCGTCAGGAAACAGCCAATGTGACATAAATGTGATTTGTACTTAATGAGCTAGAACATGCATTGTTATATGACACTGCGCTAGAGCAAATGGGCAAGACAATTATTGAGTTAGGGATTTCCTTTACTCTCACCCCAGATTGTGTAAATCATTTCCTTGAGCAGCACTCCTCTTTTACATGTTGGTGGAACAGTAGCTTACCAGCTCACTAGAACAAAGATGGCCTTTAAGAGGACAAAAGAGGCTGCAGGACTGTGCCTGCTTGCAACCAATACCATGAGGGTAAATGTCATGTACCGCCCCAAAAAGGGATAAAGCATAAAAACAACTTTAAGACAAACTTTTTCCAGACTATGTTTCTTTGCAAATGATATATACACATATATATATATATAAATATGTGATTTAGATGTTCAAAGAGAATGTTTATGTTCACGACAGCCATTCTGCTGTCGCCAAAGCTATTACTGAACCAACACAGAGTATTTCTTTGGAGCAATTGAAATGCTGGATAACGGTGTCTGTATTGTGTAACTTGTTGGAACATAAGTGTTTAAATTTAACCAAAGAGGGCTTTTAATATACAGCATGTTGCCCTTGATTTTAACCTTCGTTGGATACAGCATGTAACGTTACTGTACCAATGCATGGCAGGGGAAGATTGGGAGAAACATACCTTTCACTAATGTGGAGTTACTGATATGGATACTGATGTCAATTCAGTTCACTTCAATTGGGCTTTATTGACATGGGAATCAGACTTTACATTGCCAAAGCAAGTGCGAAATAAAAACATGTACACAAACAAAAGAACTGTCACATCTCTCCACTCTTGTCCATTTGGGAAGAAAATAGGCAGAGTGAAGAGCTGTACATTGTCAAATCAGACAATTAAAAAAATCTAACACATCAAATCTGTAACAAAATAATACAGCAACCCAACATCTGGAATTAATTAAACCTCTTTCACACACATGGAACCTGCGTCTCTGGGTTCAATAACCATATAGCAAAACCCACATAGTGCTCAATGGCAGCTTCTGAACAGTTCAGCTGTGCAGCTGTGTCAACTACGTTCCCTGTGTATATGACTGTAAAATGTGTTCATCTCAGTCTTTAACTTAACTTCAGCTGATTGGACTGGACACAGCTTAACGTGGGGCGGTTCAGCTCTGCTCAGTCATCTTTGGAATGCTGAGAGCACATTCTTTCCATATAGGGTACTATTTGAAAAAACATGTGCAATATAGCGAACCTCCTTCACCCCAACCTCGTGAAATGGCACACATTGATTTGTGGGCGAGTCAGGGATAGGGTGGATGGTGATGAGAGAAAGTGAGCAACATATGGCAGAATATGTTATGTGTACGAGTGTGCACGCATCAAATGATGACAGACACACACACACACACACCCTGATTGCAAGCTTCCTACTTAGGTATCATAAGGTCAAAAGGGGACTTTTTTATTCCTTTAGGGGTCAGGTAGTGTCAGGAACAAAGTGTTTCATTTTCTACACCCTGGGGTAGAGGTCTGCACAGGACTGTTTTTTTCTATCTCACACCCAACCTCTCCTGCAGGATTTCTGACCATTACTGTTCGCTCCTGCACACACAATCTTGTAGGGATTCTGATTACTCTCTGATCTCCCTCTGATCACTTGTGTTCTTTTGAAAGACGATTGGTACCATCTCACAGAGAACATTATATTTTTATGAGAAATGCTAAACAGATGCTAAGCTGTTTAATCAGACATGGTGAGGGAAAGTGGACAGAACATTAGGGATCCTATCTGGTTTCTATAATATGATTTCCCTTAGAGACACATACAAAGATAATGCTGGAAAATCAGACTTTGGAGCCTCAGTTTTAGTATTCAGATTAGGGATGTCAGTTTATAATCTTACATAACGTAACATTTAAACAAATGAATGTCACTTGAGTTTTATTAATGCAATGCTGTAATTGATGCATAAGAGTTCCTGGAAGGCTGCATTTGGTTTACTGGAACACGGTGCATTTACATACAAGGTTAAGCTCAATAATAAACCGCCCTCATATTTTCACTTATGAAATTTCATCCTGTGATAATGATGCTGACTACACGAGAATAAATACGTCCCACGCCTGCCGCATTTGTGTTGGGTCCTGTGTCATCTATGGAATTCCACTGCAGCCTGGGGCATCGCTGACACAGACAGTACAGCAGGATCCTGCGTGACATCACTGATCTTCAAATGGACGTGTTAAAGTCCTCAAGAGAGCCACTGTGGCACCCCCTCCACTCCCTGTGTCAGCTACTGCCTATGTAACATTGGAATCCTGGGCAGGACATTTATCACAACAACGGCATAACAGTTTACAGCACAAACACAACTTTTCAGCAAGAAAGCTATAAGAAGAAGCAAAAAGTATAGAATGTACGATGTGGTTTTTTTTGAAGAAGTTAGCTCGGTATGGATATCATGGCAGAGTGTACGAAGCGACTGAAGAAGACGTCGGAGCAAGCGAGGAAGAGAAAAAGAGAAAGTGAGAAGCAAGTGACTGGACAAGAGTAAATATCCGACTGGCTTTTACTCTTTGGCGTGAGCTAAATTTTGAAATGGCTGATATTGTCCCCATCACTTTTTGAAAGCATTTGTTAAAAATGTTCTGAAAAATAGCTTACACCACAAAATGTTACCAAATTAAAATGCGTTGAGAAAGTTTTATTTGCACAATAAGAAAACACGCAATGCAATAGAAATATAGAAGAAACAAATGTGCATTTTCCAAAAAAAAGTTACTTAAGTTATAAAAAAAAAACAAAAACAAACAAAAACAAAAAAAAAACAAACTGCTGATTAATGCATTATACAGTATTGTGTTATATTTATATATTTCTGAATTGTCCCCTGCTAGCTGAATTTTTTGTTTCCCTTTATATAAATAAAGACATTTCCACCATAAACTGGAGCAGAAAATATGTCCAGAATACAGGAAAGAAAGTGTTTAAAACGGGTCAGATGCACTGTATAATTAACCTACATCGCTGTCTTCACGGTTAGCTAATTGCGTTTTTTCAAATCGCAATTTCGATTTGAAAACAATTAATCGTTCAGCCCTATCATAGACATATCCTTAGCTTATTGCAGAGGTGAAGAGACAGAAGAGGACGTTGACAGAGGACGCTAAGAAGAGAAAAGGAGCCAAGCTAGACAACAACGCTAAACAGCAACCGACGCATAAGCACTTATAGTAACATTACCAATATCCAAGTGTGTTATCTAGCATCTTTGCCAACATCAACTCGAGATTTATAGCTACTGGCTAAACCTCTGTCTGTGAAGCCCCTTGCTGATTTTGCTCATGTCGACAACTTTGTTAACACATACAAATATCAAGCGAGCGCAAAATATAAGACATAGCAAGCCAGCTAATAAGTTATTAATTACTAGTCCAACAGCAAGAAGGCCAGCTCGGCATCTGTCTTATAAGAGAAAAAGAGATAATAATAATATTGCTATGTCTTTGTGTTGTCGCACTTGCTTGATGTTGCAGGTTGTTGACTAGTTACTAGTTTTTGATCATAAGTAATCTAATCTTAACAAATACACACATACAGCTGTCCTTCTTTACAACAGTGGTGAAATACACTCCAACTCCAACTACAAACTGTAGGGGCGCCAGATCACACAAAAAACTAATCTTACATAAAGTGCTTTAAGGAATGCTTGTGGCAAATAAAATAATTAAACTGAAACACAAGGAATAAACAGTTATTTCATGCTAATTGTTGAGGTCAAACATAAGAGTAACACTACCCTTTACATTTCTGAATCATTTACTGCTCTATATATATATATATATATATATATATATATATATATATATATATTTTCTCTTCCTGTCCTAATTGGGAAAACATTCTAAATAGTGGGGCATTCAATTATACTGTAGTATAAATTTGTGCAGTGTACAAGTCAGGACAGTCAGTATACTTTTAACTCAGATGCTAGATAGGTTACAGTTCACAAAAACAAAATTATTTAAAATGATAGAAAAGAAGTTCTCTCACTATAAAACTTCATTCAAAATCAAGTGTTATTGAATTAAATCAAATATGTGGATATATTTAGATATACTTAGATATTGAAGGAGTATGTTTAAGTTAATGACAGCCATTCTGCTGTCGCCAAAGCCATTACTGAACCAACACAGAGTATTTCTTTGGAACAATAGAAATGCTGGATAACGGTGTCTGTATTGTGTAACTTAACCAAAAACGGCTTTAAATATACAGCATGTAATGTTACTGTACCAATGCATGGCAGGGTAAGATTGGGAGAAACATACCTGCCACTAATGTGTGAGTTACTGATATGGATACTGGTTTCAATTAAGTTAATTTCAATTGGGCTTTATTGACTTGGGAATCAGACTTTAAATTGCCAAAGCAAGCGCGAAAAAAAAACATGTACATGAACAGAAGAACTGTTACATGTCTACACTCCAAAAAATAGCTAGAGTGATGAGCTGTTCATTTTCAGATCAGGCCATTCTGGATTTTTTTAAATCTAACATATCAAAACTGTAAGAAAATAACTATATAAATAGCCTTTCTTGTTACATTTGGAATTAATTAAACCTCTTTCACACACATGGAACCTGCATCTCTGGGTTCAATAACCATAAAGCAAAACCCCACATAGTGCTCAATGGCAGCATCTGAACAGTTCAGCTGTGCAGCTGTGTCAACTACGTTCCCTGTGTATATGACTGTAAAATGTGTTCATCTCAGTCAACTTGACTTCAGCTGATTGGACTGGACACAGCTTAACGTGGGGCGGTTCAGCTCTGCTCAGTCATCTTTGGAATGCTGAGAGCACATTCTTTCCATATAGGGTACTATTTGAAAAAACATGTGCAATATAGCGAACCTCTTTCACCCCAACCTCGTGAAATGGCACACGTTGATTTGTGGGCCAGTCAGGGATAGTGTAGATGGTGATGTGAGAAAGCGAGCAACATATGGCAGAATATGTGAGTGTGAGTTGGAGATCTACACAGGACTGTTTTTTTCTATCTCATACCCAACCGCTCCTGCAGATGCACAATCCTGTAGGGATTCTGATCACTGATACACTTTTAGTCATACACCTATAGCAAGTTGAGAGCAGTCTGTCCTATACTCTAAATAGACCAATCACAGCTGAAATGAGTTGTGAAGGATGATACAGGGTGACTGAGCAGTACAAGTATCTCTCTTATCCTAGCGGTCCTGTTTATAAGAACACATATTTTAGGGTGGGGTATGCGATTCTAATCCAATACATGTCTTTTGTCAAATTCAGCAAATATCTCTGCACAGCCCGCTAGCTGTCTGTTCTGTATGTGCGCTGAAAATTAATCCAGTGTTTGTCCACATAGCCCTGGGTCTTTAAATGGGAAACACACAAGCTCGGACCAAGCCACACAACTCTATTCCAGCCATGATTTCTGTGTCAGGTAAGGTTAAATGACTTGCCCACGCAAATGCAGCTTACTTTTTAGTTCGCCAATTTACGCTGTTGTTGTGGTGTTAGCTATAGTAGCAGGAGAGTTGTGAGTATCGCTGTCTGGAGCTGGTGTTCTCTGTGACAGGCTTGTCCTCTCTGCATGTTAGCTTCACAGCAGAAACTGTAGCGACAATTTGCTAACCCCCAACCTAGCTAACGTTAGTTACATTAGTGGCTGTGTCGTTGTTCACTCTATATCATGGGATTTGTCATGGTATTGGAATTCACGTCACATACCCCACCTTTAAAGACACTAATCAATATTTTTATGTTAACAATGGATCAAATGACATTGTAACAGGAAAGTAATCCCTTGCAGTGAAGCAAAGACTCTGCAGTTCCCCTCAGCTCTACGGAGCATTTTAGCGTCCTTGAGCTAATTTTTTTGGTTTTACGTCCTTAAGGCAACCTGTTTTGATTCACTCGCACAGCTATCATTAGTATTATTTTCAGCAAGAGCACCCAGCTGTTTTCATTAGAAAGGGTCTGATAAACCCACCGCATGCTACTAAATGGCAGACAGAGAAAGTTAGAAACTAGCTGGTGAACAAAGAGGAACAGCAATCCATTATTGCTGGTTTAGAATCCACACAAACACCATTAACTCCATTAACAAAGTTTTATTTCAACTTATCTCTTTGTCCTTCATCCTTGTGCCATTACCCACAGACAGCAGTGGACTAACAGGGGACGACTAACTGACGGCTAACATGATATATCGTGTCTCAATACATAATCCACTCTATTAAACCCGGATTTGAATATTCGTGCAACAAAGAAATCCTGCCATCCACCTTTCTAAATCTGAAGTGATCAGACACTGGTCACACCCTTTCTCAAGTCCCACGCCCGCCGTCCAAGCCTCCAAACCCCCCCCCCGACACATAACGCACCAACTACCTCCCTCCAAACCCCCGCCCAGCCTCAGGCCCCCTATTTGACCCCTACCCTCAACTCACTTTACTGCTCCAGTCCGGAACATAAACAGCATCTTAATTCAAGAAATGGCATGGTTCCAATTTAGAGCCTGGGGACATGTGGAGAGCACACTAAAGTGGGTGTACTGACCATAACCCAATCCCTAGAGATGGGAGGTCAATTGTACTGTATATGTTTAAACAAGCCAGATGCCTTAAGTGAGAATATTTAGCCAGACACTGAGTTATCAAAACTTCCTACGGAAACCTATAGAAATGTGCTGTATGTGAGACAGGGAGTGGTATGGGTAGAAAAGATAAGTTGCCTGCTCTAGTGTATTGTATTGCTGCTGGCTGGAGATTCCCACCAGCCTTTAGCTCCGTAGGCAACCCTTAAAATGTGTGTTTTTTTTATACCTTTATACCAACTGACACATCATCTTGAACTTTAACATGAAAACTCCAAAGACAAACTGGACAGAAAAAGCTTGTCACAAAATACTTTGAAAATAGTCTTATTTTCTGTAGGTAGTGAATGGTATTACACTAGCCAACTACTAATTGACTACTGATCAAACCTTTTGGTATTCCAAGTACCTTTAAAATGAAAATTGCAAATAATTCCAATGATCAACTTTCAAGCTTCTCAAATGAGGTCAGAGTATAGAGTGCGGTAATGTGTGTGTTCGCTGGCTGTTGTTTCTGCAGCAATGCAACACACAAAGACGAGGAGAGAGAGTTGAACAGAGCATCTCTGTCTTCTGTTTTAATCAGCAGATTAGATGGTAGTCACTCCTCACTGGATGTGCTTGTTGCACATGTTGATTAGTCATTAATTGGCAGCTTTTATTATTTGAGAGCAGCAGCGTAAAGTTGGGCTATAAGAGAGGGCCTGATGTCATGCCCGGGGAGGCTGAATAGCACCAGTCTATGAGAGAAAGGCCTTTTGGAAATGTGGACAGGCCCTAATTGGATGAGGATTTCATTGGGCTGCTTGGGAGAACTGGTCTTATGCAATGGCATAGATGAATGGACGGGGCTTGGGAGCAATTGTGCTTGTGCACAAGTTGGCTATAATGGTGGCTCCAGAGGGCTACATTAGATGGATTCAACATTTCATGACAACATCTTTGCTATACCTGATTGGTAGCACATAACTTACTTAACTGACTGATGCTGTAAAATATACATAATTGTCATATTATATCTAATTTTAGTCAGGAACATAAAGCTGGCCTGTGCAAGGGGCATGACATCATTGTCATCCATGACAAAAAACAATAATACTGACTGTGTAAATAAAAAAAATTAAAATTGTATCAGAAAAGAGCTGGAGTTCTACATGACCACTTAAGGGGAAAGGGAAACAGGATTTATTTGATTTACTCTCAGGAATGCTAAGAAATTTGGCTGTCTGAAAAAAAACATATTAAATAGGACCTAAGGTAAGTCCTATTCCTATGTACCAAAGTACAACAGTCTAAGCCCAGATCATTTCTAAGTCTGGGTATAAAACTAGAAAACCAGAGGGCAGAAAATTTTAATTATGTACAACAAAATACATGTACACATGGCCAAAACTGTTAGATTACCAGTGTGAGAGATCAGAATGAGGTTTAGGACAGTTCTATAATTCAAGAACAAAAAAATGCCTGTATTGTTCTGACTTTTTGCACTGGGAAGTTTTTCCTTTTTGTTTTTAAACCGTGAAGTACACCTATCAAAGCCAACTCACCGTGTCTTGTTTTAGTTTTGCGTTGCAGATTCTAGATCCAGAGAGAGACAGATCAACGGCCGCAGACAGACAGAGATAAAGACAGTGAAACTGGCAGAGAGAGAGGCTAAGAGACAGTTCAGGGGGGGCAGACAATGGGGTACACAGATGCCCAAAAAGATAAACTGAGAGACGACAGACACAGACAGATAAACGCAAGAGAACCTGAGGAAAATGGTATATGTATGTGTTAGACAGATAATTTTGTGCATTTCAAACCACATTACCTGTATGCACCCGAGTATTTCGTCCCTCAGGTGTTCAGTTACCTACAGAATAAAGGCAACATTCTTGCCTCTCATGCAGACTTGGGTTTCAGCCACATTTGGACCAACACCAGACAGTGAGAAACCCAATCCACTGTACACACTGGTGGTTAGACAAGCAAGCATTGCATCACCTTAGGTCACAAGCGGAAAGCGGTGAGAATCGGGTTTGTACAGGTCCAAATTTACCGTATGGAGGAGGAGTGGGAAGAATAATACCACAGAGTTTTTCCTCTGGCAGGTATTTAGATTCTTAGAAATTTCTTCTTACAAAACAGAACATGATTACTCAGCAGTCAGAGTTGAGATACCAAGTACATAAAGCATTAATTGGGCCGTAATGTCAACAATAAGTTGTCACATTTATTCTTAAACAAACCCAAAAGATTGTGGCACGCTTTAAGGTCAAGTATGTAATTGAATCCAATGTAGAACATTTAACAGAAGAGAGAAGTACTTAGAAATGTTGCCTGATTATGCAACCGAGGGCAAATGCAACCTTTAGCCAAAAGTATTATATTTGCTATATATATATATATATATAGCAGTCCCTAACATCACTGGATTACTTTTTGACAACTGACAGCCCAGCTGAGTATTTTGGTACAGAGGGTGAAGTCGCTCTGCTTTTAGATCCAGGCAGAGTCAGTCGACCGACATGAACTATGCTCTTGTCCGCCAGCAGGCTTGGGTTAATGGTGTCATGACATCAGGAAGGGGGTATTAACAGTGTATAAGCCTAGACTAACCAGTGCTGAATGACTGCTGGCTGACGCAAGACCCGATGGAATGCTGCCTAGAGCACGACCAAAAGCTCTTATACCACCAATACCAGCTAATAGGATATCTCTGTCACTTTCCCGCTTGGATGGGAGCGGAAACTATATGCATACAAGCAAAGACATGGGGGGTATCCAACCATGTGTGCACTTGTACAATAAGAAAAGTGCTCAAGTTTCAAATGAGGCACAAGTTTTGCTTATGCAAGAAATCTCTGGGTTATCACTGCCAAGCATAAAGCATTTCAAAAACCAACGCAGTATGAGCAGCAGAACCAAATGCATTTTAGATTCTTAACAGCTTCTCAAACGACAAAACACACGTCTGTATCCTAGAGCGAGTCAAGTATAGCTTATTGCGCGTATAATTATGTGCAATATGTGCAGTCAGCAGCCTTTTGGCAGCCTGTAGTCTTGAGTTCATGCCCCGTCATGCCTGTGCTTACTGAGCATGGACATGAAATAGCAGGACGGGTGCTGAGGGGGTGAAAGAAACCGCAGCCAGAGCGGTTGCCATGTGCACAGAGATGTGACCATAACACAATTAAATGAAAGAAAGCAGGAAATAATGTGCAGGGGCAAGAAGGAGAGAAAACCTCTTTGGTTATAAATGGGAGAGTGTCAAAAAAATCACATGCTTGAAAAGACACAACTATAGTTTTAGCAGGAGCCACGTGATCAGCTACTTCATATGCAACCACACTTTCGAGGTTAGCATGCAGAGGACAATGCATGTGTGCAGTATTTAAGTGCTCCAGTGTAGGTTGCCAAGTTCAGTGGAATATCATATAGTAAACACTAAATATAGTGTCTACGATCTTAATTATGCTCAAAACCACCAGACACAATATCAAGACATGCTCACAGCTTGGTTTTATCCACTATTCCCTGAAGGTCCCGAGGTCCTACCTATGCAAATGGTAGATCAATAGCTCTGTCTATGTAGCTGACAAACCCAAATATAGGTGTATCCTATATTTTTGAACACTATGGAGAAAGTGTTGGCTCAGGATTTTATCTTAAGTTTCCCCTTGTAAAAAGTGCACTGATAAATCAGATTTGGGATGCATCACCATCGAAGTCCACGTGCATCAGCCTCTACTTGCCTCCTTCCAGTCTAACTCCACATTCCCAGAGAGCCCTGCATTCCAAACACACACGGCCAACATCGATAGTTCCCAGAATCATAAATTTGGGTGGTTATGCAACTTTCTGCAGAGACTGCATGCAGCCAATAAAGGAATTGATTTGGGAGAGTGCCCACATGACAGGGCAGATTAGACTATGAGGAGTTGCTCTGTCAAGACGCTTACACATAAAGTTAGATTAGATAACAATAAAGCTCTCTCGCTCATTTCCCCTTTTATTTAGTGTTGCAACCATTAAGCACAGTTTCTCAAAGTAGGCAAAATATTGTATTATTGGCTATTATTTATACATTTTAAAACAAATGTCACAATGAAACAATACTGATTAGAGTACACAATAGAGAGTAAGAATAAGAGTTGTGCATCAGTTACAGAATGCATTTATAGTGTTTGGGAAATGCTGGATTTAGTAAAGGCTTGAAAATGAATGAGTGGACTATTCCTACACATTTTTACGTCAAGCAGCCCACATCAAACATACTGGCTAACCCGCCTCTCTGGGTGTCCATACCTGCTTAAGAAGTGCACTGATGACACTTTTTATAGTCAGCTCATTAATTATAACTTTTTACTCTTACAGTGTTTAAAGCTGTGGTGGCTCCATAAAGGATTCAACTCAATTCCTCACTTTGCTGTGGACCGGCTGGAAGCCAACCAAGGACCCCTTGGCAGGTCCCAGGGGCTCACTTTGGGAACCACTGCAGTAGCATTACAGGAGTATCCCAGGGGGAAACGCCTCATTCTCCCCCTACCCACCCCACCCCACCCCCAAAGCAAATGCTGCCAAAAGGATAAGGCGATAAGGAGAGGCGAAACTCTCACAGTATTGAGTTTGGGAGGGTGCAACGCGCAGAGCTGGAGTCCTACTGGACAGAAAGTAGGCTACTGGCCACTGTAGAGTGCTGTTACGCAATTGTAAACAAGGCAGGCTCTTGGGATGAAAATACGGTTACCCAAGATAGAGTCGAATCACAGTAAATGTTGGGGAAGGTGCAGGAAAGTGCACGAGAGCAGCTTGTCGGCACGCGTCCTAACCCCGAAACAGTCTTCGGCGGAAGCTTTCCACTCCTATGAATACAGTTAAGTCATTATAGTTACATGCAACAGTCCGATCCGATGAATAAACACGTTTTCAAAGTTCAATGACTCTGGTCGCTATGTTGTCAAAGAGGAAGGCATGGAACCAGGTCCCGCTAGGCGGTTACGCGCAGTACGCACATGTGTTCAGAGCCGCGAAACAGTGCGTGTCATTACAACAGCACATTAAAGTTTTATTACAAGCGCTGACTGTCCACTCTCTGTGGACTTTTTTTTAAAACACCCCCAAAAGATAACGTGCACTCACCTTACACAGCCAGATCAGTGGAGGCGGGCTACGACCCTCAGAGACAAACACGGTGAGGGGTGGTCTGGAGATTAAGGGGCACTCGGCAGCGCTGGATCAGGCCACGGTGGTCAACATTTCCCGGACCGGACAGATAGACCGAGGCAAGAAGAAGAGGAGGAACAGCAGGCGAAAACAGCGGCCGTAAAGACTGCAGGCAGCTCATCTCATGCGGCCGGGTAGGACACATACACACATGCACGTACACAAACACACGCACGCAAACAGCCCCTCCCCTTTAGGTGAGACCACGCCCACAAGTGAGGGGTGATTAATGCGGCGTTCACGTCTTATGGGAATAAGGGCGTGTTCGGAGGATTCCGCTTTTTTCCTTCCATTTTTTATTTTTGAAGAGCTGTCTCAGTGACATTTTGAGTTGTGTGTGCCTGCTGTTAGAAAACACACGTAGGACATGAGCCTTTTGTCACCGCATCTGTATGAAAAACACACTTTAAAGTCCTGCCACCCTCAATCAATCTTATATGAAATAATCAGATTTATAAATTTGGTGACACACATAATATTAATTTCCCTGTTATTCATCCTTCTCTTTAAGAACAGTAGGTGACGACCAACCTTTAAATAGTGCTTAAGATATCTTTATCAGCTCACATTTCATTCAAACCACTTACATTTAAATTGCTTCATTTCACTTCCTAAACTGTGCAGTTTTAAGTAGCCTGTCCCATAAAAGTAAATAGCCAAACTCTTTGTATATTAATGCAAAGACTTTTGTCTGTCCAGGATGACCTTTTTAAAGTTGTATATTTTATGCAGATTTAACCTTAACTATATTGAATTTATAGTTTAAGTTACACCAGCATTAGGAGGTTCTTGCTTGCGACAGAACGTCAGTGGCAAATGAAAGTAAGATGGGAAATATAATGCGTCTTGTCCCTTCAAACAAAAGTGTTCACCGTAGATCCACATACATAGTGTTGTTTAATGAGAGCCATGTGAGTAAAGCTGAATCACACCTTTACTGAGCTTTACTGGATACTTCAAATTCAACTTTAGGACAATAAATGTGTCTTTCTGTACATTGTAAAAAGTGTATCAAAACTAGGTTCCACGGTAAAAAGCTTAAAAAGGCTAACATGACAAGTTAAAAGACATATGTGATACTGTTAGAATGATGCTTGTACAGTAAATGTTTTTCATAAACAAGGTAAAGTACGTTACGTGTGAACTGGCTGTAGCAAGCGGCAAATATTCATGTATGTATATGTTTATGCACCTAAAAATACTTTTCAGGACTAAAATGGTAAACAAAGGTTAAGGACAACGCTGCACTTTTAATAAAAACACCACTGGATACGAGGTATATTGCACAACTAGGGGGTCAAATCTCACTGCACCAGAGTTACCTTCCTGGCATTGTTGTTTTTATCCCTCTGGGCCTTGTAAACGTATTGCATAAGACCTTCTGATGTTTATAAATCTGAGAGCAACATCAACAGGTGCACATCAGCTCATGTGTTATTGCTATTTAGACTGGTAATTAGTTGAAAACATATAGAGATTAATAAAACATTTAGGAGGAGTGACATGCACCGAAGACACTGGCTTGAATTGAACCCCACAGCACTGTCAGATAAAGCTCTGCCTCAGGCTGAAATGGCACCAGGGATAAGTTCATTTTTCATATTGCCTGTCATATTTCAGACTTCAATAAGTGATGGGAACACACCGTGGGAGTGTGAAGAGCAAAAGGTCATCAGTCCTGAACTGTGTGTGTGTGTGTGTGTGTCTGGATCAGGGCTCCCACTGTGTTCCCTCAATGATGTAAACACACATTCAAACAGCAGACATTGTGCAGCTGTTGCATCACACACATACTTACATACAAACACGCATCATGTTGTCACTCATATTCAGGGGTACCACCGTGCAACAAAGCATTCTTCCTGTGAGACTGGCACTGAGACGTAAACTAAGCACACATTCATGTTCACCTCATCAGACATTCAGCATCACATAGGCCTTTTGTTCAAATTGATTGATCAGATACATAGTAGACTATCCAACATCAGAAAACAAAGTCAATAAAATCCCCTGCTGATAGTCAGTGTCACTGTGTCCATCACTCATAAGTTGGCCAGTCAAGACTAACAAAGCTGTGTAAGGCAAGGCAGTTGGTGAATGGCTTTCACAGCTTTTAGTAACAGCTGCCACAGAGGGAATTCAACACTTTTTTTTTCATTATTTATTGCTCTTCGAATGAAGTTAAACTACTGAGCTATTCCTCTTCACACCCTTATCTAAACAACAACATATACAAAGTGGCTGATCAGTCAACATGACTGGCGTGGTGGCATGTAACATATCTGCAACATGTGAACCTGTTATGGCAACAAATAATCTTTACCATTAAGTTTTGTAAAGGTGTCACCAAAGCTAACCAAACCTAAATTCATTTATTTCTGTATTTTGTGGTGTGATCTTCTGGAAAAAAAACTTGATTGAGAGGTTGTTTATGTTGTCCGTATGGTTAAAATGGTTTGGAGCAGTAACAAAGGCACAAGCTCAGGCACAACACACGTACATACTCGCAGCACAAAAATATCGCTCACAACCACCCATACACACCCTTCAGAGATTTGTAAGGCAGATTTGAATGGCTGTAAAGTGAGCATGAATTTTGACCCACAAAAGAGCCTGTGGTCCTCTGCAGGAATTTACCGCTCTCACTGGCCAACACAGCCAAGATCTCCCTTATGCGCTCTGACTTATTCCACTGTTAGAACTGACTTACATCGCCCTGCAACCTAAAAACAAGACCATGAAAGTGCACATTTTATCTGGTAACACCTTTGTACTGAAATGAAAATATTTATTTGTGGAGAACCAGTCACTTTACTTGCTATAAGACCTCGCACATGTGAGATCATTCAAAAGTGAGTTTAATCAACTTGACTAACAGACTAATGACTATACATCTGAGATTTCTTTACCAATGTGTGTCTCCACACTCAGTATTTCCATGTGATTTTGCAACTAATGTGGATGTTTGCATCATTCAGTTGCTTCTTGGGAAAGGTAGAGGGACACAATGACTAGTGTTTCAGGAATCAGAAATGCAGGTTAGGTTCAAGTTCTGTGAGAGTCATTGCGTGCGACCACATAGGGATGAGTCAGGGCCATGAGTTGCTGCCCGGAATAGTAGCTCATCTGTGGTGAGGCAAAGAGAGAGAGAGGCTACAATATATTTCATGAGGACAGCAGGATGACCACAGTCTACAGGCAACCAGTGCTGGGAATGGCACAGGCACATCAGAACGATGGTTTCCAGAGCAAGGTTCATAATACCATCTGCTGAATCTAACTGCTACTTCAGAGGGGAAAATGCAAAATCTTATTAAATATGACTAAAATACAGGGACGTCAGCGGCAAGTCAGTTTTCACTTGATTACAAAATGATTTATTGAATCAAAAATTAGACAAAAGTAACCTCAAAAAACAATGTGCACTTAAAACTTAATAGCAAAAGCTTATAGAAATGTCACACTATCAGTGAAATAGCTCTCAATCAAAGATATAAATCAAATCTTTCAAGCTGATGATCTTATACAACACAACAATGTGCTGCAGGATATTGTGAGAAGATGAAACCATCTAGCAGAAATGAAACAATCCCTTCTAGTTAGAGAAAATAAAAAGAACCAAACAGAAACAGTTTTAACTCTCAGGATTAAACATTTTCAAATATTTTTTAGTGTTGAAACTGAGCATAAATTAAAATAAATCTAAAACTAGAAATTCAACTCCCTTTACTCAGATTTATCTCACAACCCACAGCAGCAAGCATTTACACCCAAATATGGATGCGCTAGAGTTTTCATTCTAAATATGATTCAGCATTGACATCCTACTTTATCCATAACTATGCCATCTAATGGCATTGCTCCACTCTATCAACCATAATTACTCCACATGGTTATCAGTGGCCTTAACATAAACTACCCCTTTCCTACAGTTGGTGATTTGTATTACATAGCCACTTCATACTGGGAGTGACTTGCTGATTAATAAAATAATCTCTTTGCTCATGGTGACATCCACCATTTATATAGTTCAATAACATTGCTTCAAAAATGTTGAAATGTCATGGAAAGGAAAGGTTCATCTTAATTTCTATAATATATCCAACATCAAAGGCACTACAAGTGTTCAGTGCAGGACATTGACCATGTATGACAATGTCTTTAGGTTTTAAACAGCAGCACAAATGAAGGTCAACTAAAACAGGAGCACACTGAGCTAACAGGCACTAGTCTCCACCATCTTACTCCTCCTCAGGGCCAAGAATTGCAAAAGTTGGCATTATGGACCAGATCTGGATAAAATAATAGACACAAAAAATCAAACAATATCAATGGATCTGTCCATTGTTTTCATAAGTGTACTTAAGTTCTCAGTTATAATTTTAAACAAATATTAAGTAGTCCAAATGTGGAAACATCAGATCCAACTTAATGCACCCCACATAGACTTTTTACATCAAACATCATATACATAAATACTGACTGAGCAACAGTATAAGGCAACCATAACTTAACTGTGGTAAAAAGGGATAGGAACAAGAACAACAACACAAAAAAAGATCTGAAAGTAGCATAAACCATTTACATTTGCTTTCATTGGCACACATTTTGTACAATGTTCCAGTTAAAACTACTGAATTCAAGTACAGATGGCAAGATATGTTTAGGAACAGTGATATGTTATAAAGATGGACATTTTTTCCAGCAAGTATTGTTAGAAGAAGCCAGCTGGGAGATTTGATATTATGAGTTGAATTAACAGCAAACCTTTCACTTCTGACACCTTTATCAGTCAGATGTTACTGGTGTTTGGCTACTACGAGAGCAACATTCCCCCTTGCTAGAAGAAATGTTTCAGTGATTCCCTTTAATACACAATTCTTTAAGCATTAGTGCATTAGTTTAAGCATAAGGTCCCAGACTGGAAGTCCGAGCTGTGACACCCTATCAAGGTGAATAATGTAATCTAGATAGCATGAAGAAACCATTCTTTATTCTTATTTCATTCTTCGTAATTTGCGTCACGTATAAGTTAGGCAAAACTTTCAAATAACATTCCCTCACTAAATACAGTTTTCCAAATGTCTGTTGTGAAAGCACAATGGCAACAACAACAAAAAAAGATAAATTATTCCTTGTTGCGGTGATGTGAGCTTCCCATCTTATTGCTGGGGGAGGTGTTGTGGATTGTTCCCAGCCTGCCATTCACTTGGACTGTCTTTGTGGGCACAGTGACCTAGTTAAAAGAGACACAACATGTCATGTTTGTAAATCTTCACTTTGGTAATGACAGGACTGTGAGTGTTCATGGTGTGCTGGAAAGATCAGCTTCTATGGCTTTTTATTAAATGCCTAAACTGAAAAGATTTTATTTAGTTAATTTTAAGTGAGCTGATTATTTTCCATACTTTCCTCCTCCTGAAACTATTCATTCTTTGCTGTTGTTTTTGTCTGGTTTAAATGGCGCGAAAATTAAACGTTTCTGGAAGCTCTAACTTTACACAGCTGCTGACCTGAAATTGAACTTTATCTTCTTGAAAATATTCACACAGCAGAACAGTAAGGCTGTCAGATGATTCTGTGAATAAGTGAATATAATATGCAATTCATTTCCAATTTCCCGGCTGCTGCACCCCAGGAGAGCTTTGTTCTACGAAAGATGTGTTCCAGCGAGGCAAGACGCGAGAAACCAGACCAAAGATGTGAGACGAAAGAGGACACTGGTCAAACGTTTTTCTGTTTCTGGCTTTCTTGCTAAAGCAAATGTACATTTGAAAATCTAGTGGTACTAATGCAGAGTCACCCCAACCGGTCGAGGCAGATGGCCGCCCACCCTGAGCCATGGTTCTGCTCGAGGTTTCTGCCTCTTAAAAGGAAGTTTTTCCTTGCCTCTGTCGCCTAGTGCTTGCTCTTGGTGGGAACTGTTGGGCTTCTGTAAATATCATCACAGAGTACGGTCTAGACCTGCTCTTTTATGAAAAGCGCTGTGAGATAACTGTTGTTGTGATTTGGCGCTATATAAATAAAATTGAATTGAATTGAATAAAACGTCTCAAGAGTTCTCCAACCACTTTTACTCTACAGTTTAAATAGATGCTGTATTTTTCTATGCATTTGTACCTTTTTTAGCCTCTCAGCAGCAGATCCAGAGCGAATGGCCTCCAGCATAGCCTCCCGGGCCAAGGCAGGGTTCATGGCAGCTTTAGCACTTGGATGTGCCACAGTGTTAGACTTGCCCTGGGGCAAGACAGGAGGAGTAGGTGGAGGCACAATCATAGGTGCTGGTGGTGGTGGTGGTGGGGTAAAGATAGGGGTGCAACTCAAAGAGCGGGGAGAGGGTGAGGAGGGAGGGCCTGCACTTCTCTCCTCCTCAGAAGCCGCCTTCCTGAACTTCTCAAGCTCATCAGCAGCCTCAGATTTGGTCTGTAGGACACAAAAGAGTGAGACAATGGTAACTCTATACACAAAGATAACTCTATACACAAAGATAGGCCAGCTGCTCTCACATATGTGCATTACACTCACAGCCTAACACTCAAGTGCATCTAACATCAACTTTTAACACACACACACACACACAGAGATACTACAGAGATACTCTTTACTCTAAACAAATTATTTTCTGTTATAATCTTTCTGCCTTTAGCAGAAATTTATTTCACAATTATATGATTTTATCTTATTATATTTTGTAACTCAATAGTTATTCACTTTTATTTATTTATCCACTTTTTTTGTTTGAGATCCACTATGTTTTTGAATCTCATTTAGTCATGCAGCATTCCAGAGATTCCCGTTATGGTAAGAAACCTTCAGAATAGAACCGCAGATGTTTCAGCTGCAGAAGCACGTTTTCTGCCCCTTTCATTCCACATGGGTCCTTACATGACAGCAAACCACAGTTGCAGTACACACAGAGGATTGGAAATAGACACCCATGCTTGCGTAATTTAGTTCATGCATAGTTCTGAGAGCTGCTAACTAGCTAACAATACAGACAAAGAGTTTAGGATTCACATTTCCAATTAAACAGACTTATTATTTTCTAACTGCAATAATAATATTGTGCATGCAAGTGCATGACTAAGAGTAGCTGAAGCTGTACTAAATACACTGCTCAAAAAAATAAAGGGAACACTAAAATAACACATCCTAGATCTGAATGAATTAAATAATCTCATTAAATACTCCTTTCTTTACATAGTTGAATGTGCTGACAACAATATCACACAAAAAATATCAATGGAAATCAAATTTATCAACCCATGGAGGTCTTAGGTTGAGTCACACTCAAAATCAAAGTGGAAAACCACACTACAGGCCGATCCAACTTTGATGTAATGTCCTTAAAACAAGTCAAATTAATGCTCAGTAGTGTGTGTGGCCTCCACGTGCCTGTATGACCTCCCTACAACGCCTAGGCATGCTCCTGATGAGGTGGCGGATGGTCTCCTGAGGGATCTCCTCCCAGACCTGGACTAAAGCATCCGCCAACTCCTGGACAGTCTGTGGTGCAACGTGGCGTTGGTGGATGGAGCGAGACATGATGTCCCAGATGTGCTCAATTGGATTCAGGTCTGGGGAACGGGCGGGCCGGTCCATAGCATCAATGCCTTCCTCTTGCAGGAACTGCTGACACACTCCAGCCACATGAGGTCTAGCCATTGTGTTGCATTAGGATGAACCCAGGGCCAACCGCACCAGCATATGGTCTCTCAAGGGGTCTGAGGATCTCATCTCGGTACCTAATGGCAGTCAGGCTACCTCTGGCAAGCACATGGAGGGCTGTGCGGCCCCCCAAAGAAATGGCACCCCACACCATTACTGACCCACCGACAAACCGGTCATGCTGGAGGATGTTGCAGGCAGCAGAACGTTCTCCAGACTCTGTCACGTCTGTCACATGTGCTCAGTGTGAACCTGCTTTCATCTGTGAAGAACACAGGGCGCCAGTGGCGAATTTGTCAGTCTTGGTGTTCTCTGGCAAATGCCAAACCTCCTGCACAGTGTTGGGCTGTAAGCACAACCCCCACCTGTGGACGTCGGGCCCTCATACCACCCTCATGGAGTCTGTTTCTGACCGTTTGAGCAGACACATGCACATTTGTGGCCTGCTGGAGGTCATTTTGCAGGGCTCTGGCAGTGCTCCTCCTGCTCCTCCTTGCACATAGGCAGAGGTAGCAGTCCTGCTGCTGGGTTGTTGCCCTCCTACGGCCTCCTCCACGTCTCCTGATGTACTGGCCTGTCTCCGGGTAGCACCTCCATGCTCTGGACACTAAGCTGACAGACACAGCAAACCTTCTTGCCACAGCTGACATTGATGTGCCATCCTGGATGACCTGCACTACCTGAGCCACTTGTGTGGGTTGTAGACTCCGTCTCATGCTACCACTAGAGTGAAAGCACCGCCAGCATTCAAAAGTGACCAAAACATCAGCCAGGAAGCATATGAACTGAGAAGTGGTCCGTGGTCACCACCTGCAGAACCACTCCTATTGGGGGGTGTCTTGCTAATTGCCTATAATTTCCACCTGTTTTCTATTCCATTTGCACAACAGCATGTGAAATTGATTGTCAATCAGTGTTGCTTCCTAAGTGGACAGTTTGATTTCACAGGAGTGTGATTGACTTAGAGTTACATTGTGTTGTTTAAGTGTTCCCTTTATTTTTTTTTGAGCAGTGTATATACAACATTTGCAATCTGTTTTGAAATTAACTTTTCAGCATTTTCAATCAACATTTTCACAAAATGTTTTACCGCTGTTTGAAGTACCTGACACAATTAGAATAAAAGGGTGTCGTAGTCTAAAATCAAAACCATCAGTCTCTCTAACAGCCATTTCAAAAACCGTATGGTAAAGTTCTCAGATCAGGGAAAATTCTACGTTTCGTGTACATGACTTGAAATCTTTTGGCAATTGTTGTTTTTTAGTTCGAAAGCCTTTTTATTTCTCACTATAGAGTCTGATTTTGTCATCACGTGTCGCAGCATCTCGTCAGAATTCACAAACTCGTGTACAAGATCAATCAGGGTGTCTGGAGTGACGACTGATGCGTTATGAGAAGTTAATGTCTGCCTTTGCATTTTAGTAGAGATCAAGAGGGTAATTTGTGAAATTAGGTATACTTTGTCAATTAAAGTAAACCAGGCAGCCTTCTGTGTTTGAGAACTGCGCTGTTTTTCTGGGGTCTTTTTTTCCTTCACATCACCCACCAGGGGATTGCAGCGCTGCAATAACAAGTCTAGTTCAACGAAACACCTCAAACCCAATTGGTTTATTTAAGTTTCGGAGAGTTTGACTACAGTACGTGTTCCCTAACATTATGGAGATGGAGATGTTACCCAACCACCTGAACAACCAACCGCAAGAGTTGCATGCAGGCATAGCTAGTCCGGGTCACAATCCTATCAAATAAAACGGTCCCTTCACTCATGGTTTCAATAGTAAACTGTCATACCAATGACAATTACTGACAAAATACATTATATTCTAACCAGAAACATAAAAAAAGTGTCTTTTGTATTTCAAGCAAATAGGAGGCTTTTTAGTAAATTTTAAAAAAAAGCTCCCGTCACCGCTATGCATCATGGGATTTCTGAGGGACGGCCTTTAAAGCTGATAGGCTATAAGGTCCTCAAATTCCACTGGAAGCCAACAGTGGAACATCACATTGCTTTTACACCTGTACGGCAGTAGGGGGTGGTAAAGACCTGTGGGGGATGCAGAACAGGGGTGTCATTTATAAAAATGTGCGTAGAAACCTCACTTAAAGTGTACATGCATCCAAAAAAAGTGGAATTGATATTAACAATTATAATACGTACTGACTGCGGGAAGAAAAGGAGGCAAACTCTGACAGAGGAGCTACAAAACGAGATTTAACTCAGCGTGACCCTGACATTCCTTATGGTGAAGCTGAAGTTGTTTGGTGGGTAAAATCGCACTTTCATGCAACGCTTGTTCACCGGAGGAAAAGGGACACCGGAGCTCCACTCCCTTTATAACCGATCTGCAGGAACGGGGCATTCCTCCTGAGTAGTGACTTAAAAGAAATAGCCTGTGACTTGTTGGAAATGGCAATGACAGTGTTATTTTCCATAACACACAGCGCATCACATCCGTACGCGTTTGGCTCGATTAGGAAGCGAACATGTGATAACAATATTGTATGGAACTATGCACAAGTATTTGCTCGACTGATGCATTGAAAACGGCATCAATTTAAATGTAATTTGTCCCCATGTTCACCTTATTTATGAGAATAAATTGTACTGCATACAAGTAATTAATAGGATTCCTGATTAAACGGTCCAACACATTTGAGGTGTTCTTTTGCAGAAACAGAATCTCTGCTTGTGTTTATTATCCTCAGTCATGGTTCTTTTTGTGCGCCGCAAATTATCTTAAATTATGTTGGGTTTTTTTTATAGCAAACTTCAGGGAAAATCAATAAAACAATTCAATTTTTCAATTCAATTTTATTTATATAGCGCCAAATCACAACAACAGTTATCTCACAGCGCTTTTCATAAAAGAGCAGGTCTAGACCGTACTCTGTGATGTTATTTACAGAAGCCCAACAGTTCCCACCAAGAGCAAGCACTAGGCGACAGAGGCAAGGAAAAACTTCCTTTTAAGAGGCAGAAACCTCGAGCAGAACCATGGCTCAGGGTGGGCGGCCATCTGCCTCGACCGGTTGGGGTGAGAGAGAGAGAGAGAGAGAGAGAGAGAGAGAGAGAGAGAGGCAGCCTACACAATATACACACAGAGGTACAGACAGTGAAGGTAATGTTGCTATAGACTAAATGAAAAATGGTACAGATATTTATAATAGTGTTAATGGTAACCATCGTAATGTTAATG
>NC_060152.1:23355945-23376239 GCF_021292245.1 Micropterus dolomieu | reverse complement strand
TCCAGACTCTGTCACGTCTGTCACATGTGCTCAGTGTGAACCTGCTTTCATCTGTGAAGAGCACAGGGCGCCAGTGGCGAATTTGCCAATCTTGGTGTTCTCTGGCAAATGCCAAACGTCCTGCACGGTGTTGGGCTGTAAGCATAACCCCCACCTGTGGACGTCGGGCCCTCATACCACCCTCATGGAGTTTGAGCAGACACATGCACATTTGTGGCCTGCTGGAGGTCATTTTGCAGGGCTCTGGCAGTGCTCCTCCTGCTCCTCCTTGCACAAAGGCGGAGGTAGTGGACCTGCTGCTGGGTTGTTGCCCTCCTACGGACTCCTCCACGTCTCCTGATGTACTGGCCATGTACTCCATGCTCTGGACACTACGCTGACAGACACAGCAAACCTTCTTGCCACAGCTCGCATTGATGTGCCATCCTGGATGAGCTGCACTACCTGAGCCACTTGTGTGGGTTGTAGACTCCGTCTCATGCTACCACTAGAGTGAAAGCACCGCCAGCATTCAAAAGTGACCAAAACATCAGCCAGGAAGCATAGGAACTGAGAAGTGGTCTGTGGTCACCACCTGCAGAACCACTCCTATATTGGGGGTGTCTTGCTAATTGCCTATAATTTCCACCTGTTGTCTATTCCATCTGCACAACAGCATGTGACATTGATTGTCAATCAGTGTTGCTTCCTAAGTGGACAGTTTGATTTCAGAGGAGTGTGATTGACTTGGAGTTACATTGTGTTATTTTAGTGTGCCCTTTATTTTTTTGAGCAGTGTACTTCAGTCAGCAAAACAATGCTAATGCTGATGTTTAGTTAGTTTATGTTCACCATCTTAGTTAGCATGCTAGTGTTTGCTAATTAACAAGTACAACTGAGGCTAATAGGAATGTCTATTTTTGCAAGTATTAGGTCAAATCAAAGTCTTGGGGAGAACAATTATTTTGACCTGATGGTGGTACTAGAGGAAAAGTCAGTAGGATTCATCTTCAAGGGACTTTTAATATCTGAACCAAATTTCATGTGGCAATCCATCCAGTAGTTGGTACATTAGTACATTTCTTATGTAACCAAAAATGTCAACCATTGTCAATGTCAATTATGGCACTTGAGGAAAAGTCCAAGGATGAACAAATGGATTAGGATTCATCTTCTTGGGACCTTGAATGTCTGTACAAAAGTAGCTAGCTCGGCTAAAAAGAAGTGAATACAGTGAAGGAGTTCAAGGAGGGTGAAAGTGGATGGTATACTCATTGTTAAAACAAACAATCATACTGTGACTTTCAGGGCTAGGTTTCATCTCCCCACCACCCTCTTGGTATTGACAGGCATGGAGTGATATTGCATAAATAGCTAATGCTGGCTGCACAATAGAGGATAATATGGCAGATTTGGGATCCGATCCGCTCCTCCTGACAATCGCAGGGGTGTTCCCAATCCAGGGAGGGTTGGAACATTATCGACCCAAATGATCCAGTAGTGTGAGAGGTTTACAGACATAATCTTAAGGTCACCTGATTACAACTTGAAATCGTGGAGCCTCCAATCAGAAACAGACAATGAGAGCGAGGTGACAGGGAAGAGTCACCGACGAGTTGCGTATTTGCTCTCGCTGTAAAATGTATAAACCATGCTGATTCCCTCTTCTCAGCCACAAGTTCATCCACAGATTTGTTCTCCTTTTTTTTCTGTGCATAGCACACACAAGGGCTATTAGCCGACGAAGACAGTCTGCCTCTATGTTTGCTTATGTCCAAGTCACGTTTGATTGCGTGAGTTTCTGTGAGAGGTCGCTCTGAAATCGTTTAGTATATACGCCAAGTGTGTGGTCCTGCGTCTTGACAGAATCATCAGGTGTGTGTGTTCTATTAAAAATCAGTTGCATCTGTCATCATGTCTGTGGTATCCCATGTTTTTAAAATGGGCAAAGCTTTGAGAACCCTCTAGTGTGCACCAGCTATAAGAGAGTAGTTACCGTCCTCAGCCTTCCGGAGTTGCTCTGAGCTCTAATGGCAGCCAGAAGAGCAGACCTCTCATTCTCCTCCTCAACATAAGATGCTTTCTTCATGCTGCTGGGACCAGTAGTGGTTATCTAGTTGTGAAGTAAAAAGAGGAAAATCAAACCCCATTCTTATCTTCCAGCCAACACCATCACTTACACACAGCTGAAAATGTTAAATTGAGAATATACTATATTTCTGCTGGTGGTGGTGGTGAATGCATTATGATCACTATCTCCGTCTCATCCATCCATGAACTGTATCTTGATCTCACCTTCCTGAGCCCGTCCCTGCCTCCGCCTGTCTGGATTGCCTCCATCAGGCTACTGTGTAGAGACGTCTCTTTGTCAACAGATTTACAGATCACTGGTCTGAACTTTTTAACTGGCCCAAACAGTGTCACTGATGGAGGCCCAGGGGCCACACCACTGTCTGACACTGTGATAGAAGGTTGTGGTTTTGCATCAGGTGTTAGATGGGTGGCAGCCTTCGTCATGTCTCTCGTGTTCTGAAGACAAGATGTGGAGTACATTACATTGTACACTACATTGTAATTTACAGCATTTCTTTTTCAAGAGACCCATTACAAGAAATAGTTAATACAAGTTTTACTCACACTTGTCTGACCTTGAGATACAGTCTTGGGAGCCGTGGTTGGTTTGGCAGATGAGTGTAGAGGACGGCTTTGTACAGGGCTGGGGCTTCTAGGCCGAATATGTTTAATATTATCTCCGTCATGATTGGCGGTCATATTTATTTGGGTGGGGCCACTAGAGTGCATGTGCTTATTCTTGGCTGTTTCTGTTTCCAGCATATTAGAGCTTCCATTGGTGGATCCAACACAACTTCTAAATCCTCCTCTGTCCGGTCTCACTTCTACATAATCTCTCTGGCTATCTGACACATACTCTGGGTAGCTCATGGACCTCTTAGGACCAGGAAGGTTGGATTTAGAACTAGATTCATTCTCCTTATTATCTGAAAAAGATGACTGGGAAGATTGGTGTGGATTCACTTGTATGGACCGACCTGATCTTTGGAAACCGATGGCTTTTAACGAAGCAGAGTCAGGAACGTTAGGGATGGAGCTGGTCTTAGCTGAGGTCTTTGGGGTGTATTTAGTGATGGCAGAAGCCACGTATTGGCTTGAGGTTCGCCTGGATGGTTTGAGGAAGGACATGTCTCTCTTCAAGTCTGGCAGGATAGGAGGGGGAAGGGTAGGTAGATTACTTGGCTCCTTAACATTGTGGGACACTGAAATCTTGCTCTCCACCTCTACCAGCTCCTCTTTTGCAACTTTGATATCTTTTACTAGTTCTTTAGCTTTTTCTTTAAGCATCTTTTCAGGCAGGGATCTCTCTGCAGGTTTATTAAGTGAAGTTTGCTTCATTTTCAGGTCCTCAGTGTTACTGGCCTTCAATGTAGTTTCTGCAACTGCAGTGGTAGTACTTTTCAGGGCATCTGTGCTTGCCTTATCAATGAGATCTTTGCCGTGGGGCACAGCACTTTCTTGTCTTTCATTTGAGCTCCAAAAAGCTTTGGCTTTTCCAAGAAGAGGAGTCCCCTCGCTATAATTAATTCCTGACTCTGATGAACTATCAGCTTTGTTCCGGGACATCCCCACTTTTACCATATTTCCTTGATCGTCAATCTTAATGGCACCAACAGTTTTGGAAGTTGGCTCTCCCGTAGCAGCATGCATGATGGCGGGTTTGGGAGGGACCACGGTGAAAGTTTTCATTCCGAAGCGTGATGTGACATTGCGAGTGATTTTACCTTGTGAAGTATTCGAGCTGGAACTATTTTGGTAAACACTGTGCATCTCTTCATCTCCTTCTGTAGATACTGATCTATGACTGGTTGATGGAAGAACAGGTTTCTTCTCTTGAAAAGATTGAGCGTTACTTTTCACATGATCAGGTTTGATGTCAGTGCTCTTTCTGTGTTTCTGCATGTCACTGTAAGGTTTCACTGCTGGTGTTCTTTGTGTATCCTCTTTCGCACTGTTGGTATCAGTGATACTTATTTCTTTAATCTTTGTCTCTAGTATTTTTTCTGTCTTTTTATCACCGATAGACCTTTTCTCCAGATGCTGCTCAGGTTGAGAGGGCTGCTTATTATTTGCACTGCTCTTTTTCTTACTTTCAGCTGCTGTACAAGCATTGTTGTTTTTGTTCTGTGGCTCCACATTGGACTGGTGACAAAAGACAGGACCTTTGACAAGATGGGATAAAAAGAAATCCATTTATAACATAAATAAAATACATAAGTTTATTAACTGTATTGTATAAATAACATTGAGCCTGAATAAATGGACTCTGAAAGCACAAAATATCAAATGCACTAAAGCAGCATCTGTATGATCTACTGGACGTAAGCATATTCTTCTTCATACCTTTGCTGCCAGTGGACTCAGTCCTGGTTAGTGACTTTGCCTCTTTTTCTACAATGTTACGTTCATAGTCCTCCAGTACTTCATCTATGGCTGTGACTGGCACATCCATGTCTACTACAGACACCGGCACCTCGTTACTGTCTGTGGACATGGTATAGGGAGTCTCCTTTGCTGAGACCATATCTATGTGGTCTGGAAAAGGGGAACAGATCAAGAGGTTAATATCTTAATCTTTCTGTACGTAGTGCACATTTAGATATTTAAGAATATGACCATGGTAATTACTTATCAAAAAGAGTTTGGAACAGTCATTTGTGGTCAATATGGAGTAATGTGAAACATTCAGTACACAGGGTAGTGTTGCAGTGGTATTATGATCAAGACATTTTAATCCTTTAATTAACTACATCAGATATCATTTCCGATGTTGGAGGCATGTATGCCTGGACTGCCAGGACGCCTCAATGAAAAGATATAAATCCAGTTTAAGATGACATGTGGATTGTGGCCTGTCCCCTCACCTTCAAGGTTTGCTTCAAAATCTGCCAACGTCTGATGGAGCTGGGCTGTGAGCTCCGGGTCATCTGCATAGCCTTTTAACCTGCCTAACTTTGCCTGTGGGTTGATGTCATCATGTCTGAGGAGGGACATAAAAATATGTGTCAGAAAGACATCTGCACATAATGACACGTAGAAACACACACAGAGTCCCAAAACATTTGATGTTATTAGATCCAGCACCCTTCCCATTACTAATCTGCCACGGAAACCAAAAGGCTAAATGCAGTTCAGTAGTAGAAGAAAGAAAACAAACGTGTTAGTTTTAAATATTTTGTGCTTGTTCAAAGTTCACTTTTATTTTCATTGGAGCCTTTTGGCTTTGAAACACATAGAATAAAGATATTATTACCACAGTTTAAACTTTCTTCACTCTCTTTAAGGGTTCAACAGAGCATTCTCATGAGTTACTGGCGTATTAGCCATAACAAATTGCAACAAGAAGGCCAAACCAAATAGAATTTGTCTTCTAAGAGACTTGGACTGTTCCTCTCTTCCTCAACGATTCTGAGAAAACAGGGTTATAGTGCTTTCCTGGAATACTGAGGAGCCAGCAGCATCAGGCCAGGCCCTGGATTCATACAGTTTCACTGAGTAAGGGCAGTGATCTAGGATCTCTGGTCTGGGCACATTACCATACACATTCCACAACAACTTAAAAGGTGAAAATTGATCTGCGCAGCATTCATTTTCCACAAAGGCCTTTGAATAAGGGCCTGGAACCATAACTATGAAAGTCTAGCACTAAAGGTTGAAGGTGCCAGCTTTGGCTACAACTCACATATAACACATGATGGGAACTGATCTTGGTTATTACTGCCGTCTCTATACAGTTAAAAAGACTTCTATAGTTGGCTGAAAAAGTGATCGTTAAAACTGCAGGTGAAACACAGGTGGAAAACTAAACTTGACTGCTAAATGCAAAAAATTTTATTAATAATTTTCAGGCAGGTGTTACTTATCAGCTGACAGCAAGGTCAATGGTACATGCATTATCTTACATGCCAGGAAACCACTGTCTATTAGAATGGATGTAAAAATAAAAGGTGATGGAAAAGACCTGAGGTAGAAGATTGGTAGGAGTAGGCAAAAAATAAATACTGGGAAGCACAAGACCAGATAGATTAATGAGTAAAGTAGACGCTGTGAGTCACCGTATTCTCTTTTGGCCAGTGCAGATGTCTTAATGTACCAAGCCATCTTGAATTCAACTTTTCATCATCCAATATCACTAATTGTCCAATTTCACAAATTAGGTAAATATAAATATACAGTACATGCTTGTCAACTTCATTCTACTTTCCTCCCTCAATCTTGTCGCCCCCTACTTCCATGACTTTGTCTCTACCTGTGTCTTGATCCCCAGGTAGCACATCCCTCATCGCTGTCACTGGAATTGTCCCGCACTGGTCGCAGCAGTCTCTCTCCTCCGCCTCCTCTAATTCCATCCAGGGACAAACTCCCATCTGGGGATGTGGGATGGGCGTCCGATGGAGAGCTAACCATGCCTGAGTCCTCGCCCTCTGCCATACCCTCAGAGGCGGCGTAACCCTGGTCGGGCAGGCTGCTGCCACCACTGCTGCTGCCCAAGGACATGGTCTCCTCCTCGGGTGTTCCAGTTTCTGGTTTCTGGCCACTGGCTGTGGAGCACCGCATGGAGTGAAGCCAAGCTGGGAGAGGATAGAGTACAATCTTAGCATCAGTATAGGGTGTTATAACTGTTAGCAACTTCAACATCCAAATCAAAGGGTGTCCAATGACCTAAGGTTATATATTGTGAAACTAAAGGACTGAGAATGGGTTTGTATTGGGTTCAGACATCATCAAGGCCTCAGGTTCATTACTCATGCCATGCATACACTTCAAAAAACCTTTAGGCCTTCTTTATTTTTCTCAATTTCACAAGCCATAAATTAATTTAATACCTGGGAAAACACTGAGGAAAAAAACAAATGTTTGTCTGAAAAGAACCATAGGATGTAGTGCGAGCATGCAGAGTGAGAGATGGAAGAAGAGGGGGGGAAAAAAAGAGGAAGTATTTACGTTAGTTTCAACATTCATTTTAACACCCCCCCCACACAGAAAACACAAGCCAAATATACAAACACAAGCCCGGAGCACAACCACTTGTGGCTTGATAAAACAGCTTTAATGATGTGTGGGTGGACTTGCTGTAAACAAACCCTTTTAATTAGATTGTAACGGTACTGTTTTAGGTTGCAGTGAAAGATAGTATTGCTTCATACCCTCTCATCTTTTTAGTACAGTCATGCACTGGTCAGTCCTGTGGGTTTTACTTACTTATTTAGTCTGTCACTGATCTCATTGAACTCGAGGCCAAGAGAATAAAATCAATGTACTATTTGTTAGCTTTTCAGCAGTCCAGCCAGCATACACATGACTGGGAACTCAACTGGGGATTCTTCAAAATGAGTATAACAGTGAGTGACCTTGTTTGTAATACCATGTATCTGTGAGTGCATTTGGGCATGCCCTGTCCTCCAATATGTATGTGTGTGTGTGTGTGTGTGTGTGTGTGTGTGTGTGTGCGCGCGCGCGCGCTACGCCTGTCAGTTTTGGGCCTCTTCCTAATGGTGTGGAGAGAACAGTCAGTTCCAGGAGATGTGGTGATGACTCACAGGGCTGTCCTCCCAGCTCATTCCCAGCAACAGCTTAGTAATGCCAGCAACAGCCACAATCAGGGCACACACACACACACACACACACACACGTGCACAGACAAGCGCATGTATACACACATAGTCTTATGCACATTTGCACACATATGTGCATGCATTACAAATACACAAGTAAACATCCACACATAGTTCTCAAACCTCCGACTCAATATGACCTTAGGCACATGCTTCATTAAAGCCAAGCAAAATGTGACTTTTCAAACTCTAACGAAGGCAATCCATGCACAATCCCAAACCAACGTCCTTGAATCTTGATCCAGTCTTCAACTGTTTAATTGAAAAATGTCTTTCAAACATATGTTCTGTTTTTCAATACAACACAGATTGCCTTTACAGATAATTGCATGTTCATTATCACAACTCTACTGGCTCAAGTACACATACTCTAACTAGCCAAAAGATTTGCACCATAACTCAATGGCTTAGAACTTGCAGAGGATGATTAATGTTTTACATAAAATCGGATTACTGTAAAATGAAATTTTCATCAGATCTGCCATGTACATTGCTGTCATCAGAGCCAGAAATTGACTAACCATCATCCATCTGAAAAATATAAAATTCTACTTCACTGAAATATTATTTTGAGACACCACAATAGCTACATCCATATGGTACAGAACAAGTCATTTGATAAAAACAAGGACTCCATTCCCTTGACATAGTTACTGCACAAACAGAACATTTGGGTTACTCGCAGTTTTGCAGCCAAAGATCGGAAGGATATATATATTTTGCTCTGGACCCCAAACAATAAACCCCTTTTTCACACAGGATGTCAGGACAGAAGAGTTATTTTGGATACCCACCTATCATTTAAGAACAAGCTGTGAAGTATTCATGCAACTATAAGCTTTCTGAATAATAAACAAAAGTTTTAAAAACAAATTAGGGTGTAGTGTCACTCTCTTTTCTAAGTTATAAGCTCTCCTTAGGAAGAGGTCATTTATTTCATACACTTGTCTTAAAAATACATGAGGCACCACTACCAAAAAACAACATGTCACTGATAGATCACCTTTCCATAATATTGCCAAAGGCAGCATGCATTCGGATCTCAGATTTCTAAACCATGCCACGACACCGGGCACAGAGAGAAACATCCACTGTCCAACTATTGATCTGCAGATATCGCATCACCAAAGTATTGGTTGATAAATATCACATGGCCTTGCCTCATAGCCTCATTTCAGCATGTCACTCATCAATCACACTGTAACTGATACGTCCAGGGTTTAGCTCATCTATCATTGTATAGTCTCTTGACCACATTCTGTGAGTCCACTTTTAACTCAGCTCTGATCTCATGCATAATCAATGGCAACCAGCAGATCAAGTTGAAATGCAAAACCACCAACAGTATATACATACATATGTAAAAAAGAAAAGAAATCTAGCATTGGTTAAGAGTAAAACTGGAGAGCAAGACTTGCTTTCACTTGCAGCATTTTTTGTCCTCATAAGAATCAAATCCAAACCATCACAAGAACAGATGAAATTAGGTTGCTGTGAAGTGGCTCCTGTGAGGCATTGCGACACCAAATGAAAGCAAGTAACAGAAATGAGATGATTCACTTTATGATAGCAAAGAGACCTTGACAACAAATACAGAAGAAACAGTAGAACATTTCTTAAAATAATGATAGGAGTGTGGTGTACATCAGAAGGAGGTCTAGCAGAAATATGAAGGGCCAGGAAAAAGCAAAGGGAACTGATGAAAAAGGATTGTCGGACGAAAGAAGGGTCAAGCCAGCGAGGGACTTCAGGAGTGTTTGGAGCGCAGACGCACAGGCCCACAGCAGTACACTACAAAGTAGGGTGAGGGGTCGGGAGTAAAGAAAAGAACAGATGAGTTTTAAGATGGATAGATCATGAACATTGCACTTGGCAAGGATCACTATCAAAACACCATCAGGAGAAAAACCTATAAGAAAGAAACTGAGAACAACAAACAGTGAAATGATAAAGCCTTATCATGCAGAGAACACACAGAGAGTTCAACAACACTCAAAGATGTCTTCCATTATACATCTAATATACTCCAATGTACTGTATAAATGCAACAAAAAAGGCACTCGAGTTGATTGATGTTAACCCCAGCCCTGACCTTTTGGATCCAGAAGAAATACCTGGGCTTACAGGTTGACATTTATAGATATGAAGCAACTTGACCTCACATGGACCCAGTAGGCCCTATCACTTAGCAACTCAGCTGCTCAGATCGCTGATGGAAAGATGGAGAACACGTGAGACCAGAGTGACACACACACACACACACACACACACACACACACACACACACACGGCAATAAAGGATGGTTGCAAAAATAAATACTCTTTTTGGGATGAATGAAATTTAAGTTAGAAAACCAGGAGAGCAGCATCTAGGAAAGAAAAGAAAGCCCAGGAGTGAAGCAAAGGGAGAGGCAGTCCATGTGGAACCTACACTGGGGAGCTGCTTCCTCCGCCTCCGTGGGGCTCTGTGGGGAGTTGCTTTCTGTGGGCTCAAGGGGAGGGGAGAACGGGGTAAGGGATAGGACAAGCTGTGGTGGCTCCCGGGCCGGGGAACGACGAGGTTTGGGTGGCGCTGGTCGATCAGTGGCTCCTATAGGAGAAACAGCATGCAGGCAGGGCAGGCACCGATGGTCATGTTTGTAAAAGTGGGGAACGTGACACAAACATCTTCCATGCAAACTTCATATCAAACTGAAAGTGGCAAAGAAAACATAGTGTAATCGTCAAGATCTTTGTTTTTTATTTATTCTGCCAACATCTCAGCTTCTGTGTTTTCGTGCTACACCTCTTAGAGACTGCTTGTTATTCAAACAGTGGCTTCTTTATCTCTGGTGATGAAGTTTGGGTTTCTGTGGGCAGAACTCTGTCCTTTGTCTGCTGAGCCATAGAGGTTATCAGTGTTAAAGTACTTTGTTACTTGGAATAAATACAACGTTTATTTGGTTTGAACACCTTTTATTCTGTGCACGGCAAGTACTCCATGTCCACCTGTTTCACCACCAACAACAAAAACTCACACTCTGCACAAGCGCCAATCTTTTTACACCTTGTGCCGAAGTAAATAGTGTAGAGGATAAATAACCTGTTAACACTGTCAGCTACTCTAGTGTTTACAGTACATTCAGTTGTACGTTTTAACCACTGCTCCAGTTTCAGCTGAAGAAAAGTAAAAAGTAAAGATTTGTCGAGAGAATAATTTTTCAGTGCGCCATACTCTGCTACTGAGGTTTTTCAGTATTTCTGTAACTTCTAACTTGTATTCAACCACTAACAAATACTTATTAACAGTGGAATGTGTAAGAATTGAGACTATTCTCCAAAGTCAAAGTTATAATCCAAAAAAATAGGGGCAGCATATCACATATCAAGGCATAACTGCTGCTAACTAGAGCTGCACAATTTATGAAAATATATTTTTTCACTGAAAATGAATGAGTTTGAATGAAGTGTGTTTTACGATGAGTTAACAAGGCCACTAGTTTGGTGAAAGAGAGAAACTTGAATTCAGAAGATGTATGGTTGTATTTTGCAGTTCGATAAAGTAAAAATATGTGTAAGAATATTTTTCCTTTTGTCAGATTATTTTTAGATTAAAAAGCTGAAAGAGCTTGTGTGACTTAGCAAATTTGTCGTTCGCACACATCTCCCAGCTAAAACTCCAGGGGGAGGCCTGAGCTATACTATCGAACTAGCAACTCTTGAGATACAAAGTCATATTACGAGAAAGAACGGGCCAGGGCTAACTTGTTAGCATACTAACTTCAGTAGATATTTGAAACACAATGCATGGACGGTTAAAGTGCAGTTAAGACTGCAGCTTCGTCAGCGGTGTACAGTTTTCTGCTTTGAGACTAGATGCCTAGGTTTTCGGAAAAAGCAAACGCAAAAGCTTTCATGAACTACTGTAGTTAGAGGCAGAATTGCTACATATTATGTCAATCCATGATAGAAAGAAGCATTATATTGATAAGCAAAGGAGATGGGTGATGCTAACAGAAGAGTGGACTGACACATAAGACAAAGTCAATATGGATAACATATTGGATTTTAAGAGCCAAAGCACAATTACTGTAAAACAGCTCTGTTGAAATATAGCCACCTAGTCCTTGGACTAGTGATGGATCAGTGTGCTGAGTCTTAGTCAGCAGGTGCTGTCGATGTACTATATCTGTTTACTCTGTTGTCGACAATAGGAAGGAACTGAAACAGCATGCAGCACCAAGATGATAAACAACACCATCATAACCATGACAGCTTCTGGAGCACATACACAAACACACATACAGACACGGTAAAACAGTTTTCCTATCCACAAAAGTCTACAAATTACCCTGATGCTAATCCTTCAACTTCATCTCAGTTTCCCCCTCATATTATTGGTGATGTGTGTTTCTAATAAAGAAATACCTAAATAAGTGGCACACACTGCCCTGATGTCTGAGGCAACCAAGCTGAAGTTTTGAATTGAAACTGACATATGTATGCACATAACATTGATAATGTGTATTCCCTCGTGCCTAACATACAACACACACACTAACATACCCATTCCTGCACAAGCATACAAACAGACATTTTGAATGTATAAAAGTATAAAACCAAGATTTAAAATAATTTAAAAATACTAAAGTTAGTATAACATTTACTTTAATGGTTTGGTCTCTCACAGCTCCACCACTCTTTATTTAGATTTTCTCACAGCTAATGACATACAGTTTACCGTTTGACTTACATATCCATTTTGCTTAAACGTAAGGTTAAACAAAACCCAGATAGATGAAAGACTAAATCAAACCTATAAAAATGAAAGCCTACCTGAAACCTGTGCTGTGTACATTTCTGTCTCTGCCTATACAAGCATGAGGGCACCACCCTATACTGTACAAGCAGGGTGTACTTGTCTAGCCCTAACGTGTATACCAGCTATTCATTCACTGCCAAATGTGTATTGTTCGTATAACAATGTGCAGTTGTCAAGCTGCTCTGAAGAATATGTTGTTGATGAAAAGTTGATGTTGAAAAAGGAGATAGGGAGAGAGTAAAGCAAAAGAGAAGAGAGAAGGTGATGCACTGTCAGGGTAGAGAAAATACAGAAGTAGCTAGGTCTATAAATGTATTAATGAACCTGGTGCTGTCTGGTCTATCGTGACTAATGCACTAACCATTCATCTGCCTGTCCATCATTCTCCTTTCCTTAAATCCCCCCTAGTCCCCTTGTTTCTACCTTGCTGCCCTCTCATCCCGCTGCCAAAACCTTCCCATGCTCCTTTCTCTGAACTCCATTCTAGTACCCTCACCTTTGTCATCCCTTTTCTGAGGTCTACAGCTCTCTCATCTCTGCCCGTCAGACACGGCAGCCCTCTGCTGCAATCTCAATTTGCTACAGAGCAAGATCTAGGTTATATAAAAGGATCAATACGAGGGCGGCTAAAGTTCAAGTAGATCCTGTTTAAATCTATGATGGATCCGTCTGCCTTTGCATCTGCCAGCTTTTAAGGTTTGTGTGAGCGGCTGCATGCACATATGAGAAAGAGAGAGAGACAGAGAGAGAAAAAAAGAGAGAAAGATAAGAAGAATGCGAGGGATTGATAAGTGCAGGTGAGAGACAAGGACTGTATTGTCTCATGAGCTATGATGAATACCAGCTCCGCTAGTTCCTGTATTTCAGCCATGACGTGCACACACACTCACTCACTCGGCAGTTTATATTTCAGAAGTTGTAGAAGTGACAGTTCAGTTCTCCATGGCAGATATTAAGTCACTTTCTAACATGTAGAAAACCTATGCAGGCAACTTCAGACTGACTCACTTCTTTAACATACAGTGAGAGTGTTTGCCATCACTGCTGAGCAATCAAAAGCCAAGTTAATTTTCTTTGATGAATATAAATGTTTTGTGTACTGTGGTGTGAAAATGTGATATGCCAGTTGGTTAAAAGTGATTTATGTTTATACAGAGTAACTGATGGAGGAAGTTAAAACTAAGATAGAACAGGTAGAGCTTGTTCGTGGCCTGAGGTGCTGTGTCTGCTTTATCTATATAAATATCCTAACTGTCATTTGGCATTTTTCCTGTTGAAGAATCTAAAAGTCTACCAGTGTTGGTGTATCTGTCTTTAAGTTGCAAAGAAGAAGTCTGCCAACAGAGATGTTAGACAATTACTAGAATAAAATAGGGTGTCTCATCGCAATCAAAGAAAAAACACCTGATAATTATAGTGTGTTTTCAGAAAGCATCAAATTAGGAGTATTAAAGATACAATCAAATGTGGATTGTGGTTTCTAATACCTGTGTCCGGTGCTGTTTTTTGAGTGTCTGTTATCATGCCATTTTATAAATATTTACCCATTGCGCTGTGTCTGTTGTTCTCAACTTCATCCAGTTTCAGGTTTAGGGCCGACTCAGTCTCCGACCTGGAGCTGCTAGCTGATGTCGCCTCTTGATCTAATTTGGCAGGCATGCTGCTGGCATCTTCTGATTCTTTCACCCTGATTCTGGAGCTTTTAGTAGCGGGCTGGACCCGCACAGACCCGCTCACTGTGCTGCTGGTGAGGCTGCTGCAGTGGGAATCAGTTTGGTCTAGGTCAGCGTCTGAGTCATCGAGGCTGTGGCTGAGTTCAGAGCTGGAATCCTGGACCGCGAGGCTGTCGGCAGTGCTGCTGCTTTGGGTCAGGGAGCTGGAGGTTGCTGTGACAGCGCATACAGATGGCGGTTGTACTGCTGTTTTCAAGGGGACTGGTTTAGTTGTGTGCGTTACCACAGTGGAAGCAGAGGCGGTGGTTGACTGTGCCACCTTGGTGCGGAAGGCTGGGGTAGGTATTTCGGTTGCGTAGCTATCCGGGGTGGGAGCGCCAGAGGTTGACATGTCGTCTGGCCCTGGGGTATTGGGAGGAGGGGCTGGAGCCTTTCTTTTCCTCTGCTGGCTTTCTGAGCCAAGGCCCATCTGATAGAAGTGATAGGGAAAGACAGAGAAATGTCGAAAGTTAATTTACATCAGCACCTTATGCCTATGTATGTGTACGTGTGTGGTCGAACCATAAATCAGCCTGTCTACCAAGACTAAAGTACAGTTTACTTCTGAGTAATTAAATCAAGTGGAGTTCTGGCAGGTGTACAACAAGACATATAAAGTCTGGCAGTGATGCAGTTAATTTAATGCAGTGGTATACTGATAGTACATATTGATACTGTATGTGCATTTTACTGTGGTTTTTCTTTCATGTGTGTGCAAACACAAACAAAAATATTTAGAAACTCTGTCTTGTCATGTTGTTCCAATATCTCCAACACTCAATTCCATTTAAACACAAATATTGGCAAGGTACAACTTAGGCAAGAAGTCAGGGTAAAAAATGATATCAAGAGACATTTGGCTCAGTGAGAACAAGTAGTTAAACAGAAATCTGTCAATGCATGTTTCAAATGTATTCATTTTGAGATAGAAGCTTGCAGAAGAGGAGGGTAAAGGATGGAAGAAAGATCAAAATAAAGAAGGGGGAGAAAGGATCAAACTATGGATCATCAACAAGCTAACAAGTGGGAAATGATCTGTTTTATTCCACACAGGGATATGAGTCCATTCACACCCTCCTGTGCAAGTTGATCTCACTTTCTGTGAAGTCAGTTTTCTAAGAATCTGTTTTAAAGTGCTATGGGCAGGTTTCAACAGTATAGATGTCCTTATTTCTAAAAAAAAAAAAAAAATCCCAATTACTGCCGCAGCATTCACCTTTTCATAACTCTGCAACTCAATAGAGAACATGCCCGGAGCTGCATGTAGTGTTGCATCATGCAGCAGGACAAGAGAGAGATCTGGCCACCTTGCCTTTCTGCAGGCAAAGTGGGTTCACACATGTGAACTCTATAAACTCACTGCATAGCATGCTATGTAAATCCAAATGGCCCCCCAACTGGCTGTTTTTCTCTTCCTTGGTCTCCCGCTTCTCTCCCTCTCTGGCATTCATACATATAGGAATACAGACATACCAGTAGATGTGGGCCAAAGTTGAAGCTGAAATGGATAACTGACTTGCCTATGAAGATGGATGTGTGTGTGTGCGCTTGCAGATTTTGTGCATGCATGTGTGTAAGTATGTTTATGTGTGTGCTCCCTGCAGAGTGAAACATAAGACTGCAGCCAAGCCCTGCTATGAAAGAAAAAGCTGTGGCCGCAACACACATGCACAAGCACACAAGCTTCTCTGTGTGACTAAACAGGCGCGCGCACACACACACACACACACACACACACACACACACACACACACACACGAGAAGGAATAATATATCTCATATCTCAGGCTGAGCTAGGCTGTATGGATTAGGGAGATGTTGAGGTTTGCAGGGTTAAGTGTGTCCTGCTCTCATGGGCTTATTGGCGCCAAGACTGGGAGCGCAGCATGTACTTAAGATTGTTAGAGACTGAAGCCAAGTCTCAAGAATCTATATTATACCACATTCAAGGTCACACTGTACATTAACTTAAACTGACTATGGAATATGATCATGTATACACTGTGTGTGCTGTTTATTTACATTTGCAGTTTTCTTCTTGTTTTGAAAAAAGCTACGCATGTATTGCTGAAAGCCAGAGGCGCGATCTGGCCACTTTTGCTCATGTCTCAAGTCAACTTTGTGTCATGACATCCAGTCAAGTCACAACAAAGCAAATGACAGCTAAAGTATCGAGTGGATCTCAAGTCCTGACGCCACAAGTACAGTCAAGTCACGTTGCATCAAATCACAAGTAAAAACAGTGTCTAATGAAATCAATGCAAAGTTGTGGAAGTGAGTGAAGAGTTCACTATAGAGCAGTTCTTAAAGATGGTAAAACGAAATACCTCTTTCCACTCAAATTTACTGGTTAATCAGAAGTAGATTTTATTCAGGTAGACTATATTATTGAGAAAAGAAAAACATTCAGAAGTTCATTATAACAAGGAGCCAGATCCATGGATCATATTCTGATGTATTAAATATCTATGAGGCTTAAATAAGCAAATACTTTCCACATTGTTTATCCAAGTGTACTCTTAATACAAGAAACACAATCAACAAGTCACCATTTATTTCTGATGATTATGAAAGGATGTTGGGACGCCATCAGCCACTGATCTGATCACCTGACTTCCTTGTTTCAATACCAATTTGATTGTGTTTGTTCTACAGTGACTCCACTAACAAGAGCAAAATAGAGAACTAGATTACAGCTATTCAACGCTTTCCTGTTCTCTGTAATGTTTTCGTCTTATGATTGACTGAAGACTGCTTTGTTTTATTATTAGGGGAGATAAGCTCCGCAGTAGTTAATTATTTCATTATTGCTGAAAATATTCTGATCTTTCTCTTCTTGATTGAGAAATAACTTCACACATGCGGACATGGGTATATTTTAAATCTAGTTTGTCTGTAGAAAGGCAAGGTGGCCTGTTCTCTCTCTTGTCCTGCTACATGATGCAACACTACATGCAGCTCCGGGCATGTTCTCTTTTTGTTTTAGAGTTACGAAAAGTTGAATGCAGCAGCAGCAATTGGGATTTTTTAGAAATAAGGACATCTATACTGTTCAAACCTGTCCATATCACTTTTAAATAGATTTTTAGAAAACTGACTTCACAGAAAGTGAGATCAACTTGCACAGGAGGTGAATGGACTCATCTCCCTGTCGAATAAAACAAATCATTTCCCACTTACTGGCTTGTTGATGAATGAATAGTTTTACCCTATCTCCCCCTTCTTTGGCGCCCCTAGATTCAGATTGTAATCTACCGCTGTTAACAAGGACAACTGTACATGTGCATTTGTTATGATTACATAACATGTCTTACTCATCAAAAACTAGCAAGTCAACAACTTTGCTAACAGCCAAACATCAAGCAAGTGCAACAACATCAGACAAAGCAAAACAGCTAGTAAGTTATTACTTACTAGACCAACAGAAAGAAGGCCAGCTCGGCATCTGTCTTGCAGTCTATCGAAACGAAGCTCTCGCCAATGTTAAGCAAAATAGAGAAGTTGATTACATCTATTCAAATTTTTTCTGTTCTTTGCAATGTTTTTGTCACATAATTGACTAATACTAAACTAAAATGAAGTGGCGATTGACAGTTTTTGGTCAATCTCAATGAGCACATTTACTACCAATATGCTTCTTTGCTTTAAAACATTCTGATGTTTCTCTTCTTTATTGAGAAATAAAATGACATATGTGGACATGGGTAAATTTTTAACAGAATGCACCGTTACACAGAAGTGCATTGAAGGCCATGGCAGAACAGTCTGGTGTGTCCATTAAATTTTCCACTTTATGATTTGAGAGGTGAGGGGGCCCCATGTTGGAGCATGTTGATCAGATAGGGCCACCCATGGAGACTGCAACCTGGTGGCGTGACCATTCATCAGTTGTTTTGAAGTACTTTTGATGGGTGAGGGGCTTTGTTACAGGGCAACATTACAGCACTAATGTGGAATGTGAAATGGAGTATACGCATGTGTGTGCGGTGATGTATGTGTATGTATGTGTGTGTCTGAGATAATAATAGCGGCTGAGTTGTCTCAACACTGTGAGGGCACCGAGGTCAAAAACATTCAAACAGTAAACTAGAAGACAGTTAGCATGCGTTAGGGTTATTGTGTGTGTGTGTGTGTGTGTGTGTGTGTGTGTGTGTGTGTGTGTGTGTGTTGGGGGGCATGGAAGAAGCCAGCTAAGGATAAGGAAGCACATGGCTGACCCAGTTCCATTGTCATCTACATTGTCTTGTTTCTTCCAGTTTACATTTACAGCTATGTTCGTAGACACAGTGAGTTTTAGTTAGTAGTAGTTATCTGCCTACAATAAATAAACAGTGGTTTTGCTCATTTCAAGGTTGGCTTTCTGTAGACAGCGCTGCAATCTGTTAGAGTTATTAACAGATGGTTCAGGTCACGTCAGTAACATCAGCATTTGCATAATTACGTCACCTAGATAGGAGCAGTCAAATTCTCTTAGCCCCGCGGCCGTCTTTTCCTAAGTCCTTATGAATTCTCCTTCACAAAATTGTTAGGAAAGATTTTTTTGACTTTTCCACCGCAGCCCAAGAGATTTTGGACAATTTCATGCTCCCAAGTTGGAAACAGTTTGGGGATGGTCCCTTCCTGTTCAAAAATTACTGTGCAGCAGTGCACAAAGCAAGGTCCATAAAGACATGGATGAGCGAGTTTGGTGGGGAGAATTTGACTGGCCTGCACAGAGTCCTGACCTCAACCTGATAGAACACCTTTGGGATGAATTAGAGCAGAGACTGTGAGCCAGGCCTTCTTGTCAAACATCTGTGTCTGACCCCTCAAATGCGCTTTTAGAAGAATGGTTAAAAATTCCCATGAACACACTCCTAAACCTTGGGGACAGCCTTCCCAGAAGAGTTGAAGCTGTTATAGCTGGAAAGCGTGGACCAACTCCATATTAAACCCTACAGATTAAGAATAGGATGTCATTAACCTTTATGTGCATGTGAAGGCAAGCAACCCAAAACCTTTGGCAATGTAATGTATATCAGGTGCTTCTGCTACAGATGGAAAGTTTGTTGTATTGCCCCTTTTGTAGTCTTTACCGTTTGTTGTACATCTGTTTAGGGGTGACCCAAAATAGTCGAAGATTTGATGATTCAATAAAAGGAGTATGATTCAACTCCCAAGATCAGTTGAATCTTCGCAGAGTCGATATGAAATGAGGATCATACAGTACCGTTTTGGCTATATGGGGGTGCTCAACATCTACTGAAACCAGTTTTCTCCCAATAAGGTAATATACTGCCTATTACCATAATAATATTAACACTGTTATTATAGTGTGTGAATAAATCCAAATATGTTAACCCTAACTCTTGAAAGGTTTAGTGTGTAGTATTTCTGAGGATCTATTGACAGAAATGCAATACAAGATCCATAACTATGTTTTCAGTGGTGTATAAAGACCTTACATAATGAACTGTTATGTTTTTATTACCTTAGAATGAGCTATTTCTATCTACAAAACCACGGGTCCCCCCTTCCACGGAGGTCGCCAAATTGTGTCGCCACACACATGCACACATGTTATTTAGCACGAGCAGACAGCCTGTGGATCTTCATAAGATGAAGCCAGACGGAGTCAGGACAGATGACGGCACACAGATATAATTGTTGTGGATTTTCCCAGATGGAAGGTTCTGATGTGGGACAAATGTTTTCAAAGCAGAGCTGAAGCTGTCTGTTTTCTGCTGGACAGGTAACTAAGTTAGTCGGACTTAAGCGATGCAAATGAAAACTGTTGTTTGCTTTAGCTCGAAGATGGGCATAATCACAGAGAGAAGTGACTTGTTTCCCCGTCAGTAGTGTAAAATATGTATGTTGGATTAATTTCATGTAGCCTAGTTATTCTGCAGCCTGTGGTCTGGCTTTGCCAGTTACATTAGCGAGACAATCAGCTGATCAGCAATTGGCAATAACACAGTAGCTTCCAGCATGCATTATAAATTTTCTTAGATATTGCTTCGCTACTGTGCACACAAATGTGTAATTTTTACTTTCACATGCTAAATGCCCATTAAAAATGTTGCACAGATTTACCACAAGCTGTCAGTACTACTTTGTGTTTCTGTTGTATTTCAA
>NC_060152.1:23298212-23355845 GCF_021292245.1 Micropterus dolomieu | reverse complement strand
GTGTGTGTGTTGGGGGGCATGGAAGAAGCCAGCTAAGGATAAGGAAGCACATGGCTGACCCAGTTCCATTGTCATCTACATTGTCTTGTTTCTTCCAGTTTACATTTACAGCTATGTTCGTAGACACAGTGAGTTTTAGTTAGTAGTAGTTATCTGCCTACAATAAATAAACAGTGGTTTTGCTCATTTCAAGGTTGGCTTTCTGTAGACAGCGCTGCAATCTGTTAGAGTTATTAACAGATGGTTCAGGTCACGTCAGTAACATCAGCATTTGCATAATTACGTCACCTAGATAGGAGCAGTCAAATTCTCTTAGCCCCGCGGCCGTCTTTTCCTAAGTCCTTATGAATTCTCCTTCACAAAATTGTTAGGAAAGATTTTTTTGACTTTTCCACCGCAGCCCAAGAGATTTTGGACAATTTCATGCTCCCAAGTTGGAAACAGTTTGGGGATGGTCCCTTCCTGTTCAAAAATTACTGTGCAGCAGTGCACAAAGCAAGGTCCATAAAGACATGGATGAGCGAGTTTGGTGGGGAGAATTTGACTGGCCTGCACAGAGTCCTGACCTCAACCTGATAGAACACCTTTGGGATGAATTAGAGCAGAGACTGTGAGCCAGGCCTTCTTGTCAAACATCTGTGTCTGACCCCTCAAATGCGCTTTTAGAAGAATGGTTAAAAATTCCCATGAACACACTCCTAAACCTTGGGGACAGCCTTCCCAGAAGAGTTGAAGCTGTTATAGCTGGAAAGCGTGGACCAACTCCATATTAAACCCTACAGATTAAGAATAGGATGTCATTAACCTTTATGTGCATGTGAAGGCAAGCAACCCAAAACCTTTGGCAATGTAATGTATATCAGGTGCTTCTGCTACAGATGGAAAGTTTGTTGTATTGCCCCTTTTGTAGTCTTTACCGTTTGTTGTACATCTGTTTAGGGGTGACCCAAAATAGTCGAAGATTTGATGATTCAATAAAAGGAGTATGATTCAACTCCCAAGATCAGTTGAATCTTCGCAGAGTCGATATGAAATGAGGATCATACAGTACCGTTTTGGCTATATGGGGGTGCTCAACATCTACTGAAACCAGTTTTCTCCCAATAAGGTAATATACTGCCTATTACCATAATAATATTAACACTGTTATTATAGTGTGTGAATAAATCCAAATATGTTAACCCTAACTCTTGAAAGGTTTAGTGTGTAGTATTTCTGAGGATCTATTGACAGAAATGCAATACAAGATCCATAACTATGTTTTCAGTGGTGTATAAAGACCTTACATAATGAACTGTTATGTTTTTATTACCTTAGAATGAGCTATTTCTATCTACAAAACCACGGGTCCCCCCTTCCACGGAGGTCGCCAAATTGTGTCGCCACACACATGCACACATGTTATTTAGCACGAGCAGACAGCCTGTGGATCTTCATAAGATGAAGCCAGACGGAGTCAGGACAGATGACGGCACACAGATATAATTGTTGTGGATTTTCCCAGATGGAAGGTTCTGATGTGGGACAAATGTTTTCAAAGCAGAGCTGAAGCTGTCTGTTTTCTGCTGGACAGGTAACTAAGTTAGTCGGACTTAAGCGATGCAAATGAAAACTGTTGTTTGCTTTAGCTCGAAGATGGGCATAATCACAGAGAGAAGTGACTTGTTTCCCCGTCAGTAGTGTAAAATATGTATGTTGGATTAATTTCATGTAGCCTAGTTATTCTGCAGCCTGTGGTCTGGCTTTGCCAGTTACATTAGCGAGACAATCAGCTGATCAGCAATTGGCAATAACACAGTAGCTTCCAGCATGCATTATAAATTTTCTTAGATATTGCTTCGCTACTGTGCACACAAATGTGTAATTTTTACTTTCACATGCTAAATGCCCATTAAAAATGTTGCACAGATTTACCACAAGCTGTCAGTACTACTTTGTGTTTCTGTTGTATTTCAAAAGATTTAGACATTTTGGTAATATTTGCATGCTTATCTAATTAAGCAAAGCGAGAGGAGCCTTGATCCTCACCTGACAATGCCTTTGTAATCTTTATGTAACATGTGTTTATAATGGGCTGTGGTGCAGAAACAATGAGGCTTACATTTTCTTGTTATCTGTGTGGTCATACTTGAAGCACTAGATGTGATATTTTTGAGATGTTCTTCATTTACTTTGGTATGTTAGTCCAGATAAGCCAACCCTGCCAAGATGTATCAAAAAATGTATGATTACATTACAGTAAAATAATGTATTACAGGAGTATGAGACATCATGTAGCACTTCATGTAGACAAGTCACAATAATATTCACAATAACATATGGTTTTTCTGAATAATAAAGTAAATGCAATTTCTTAATACATCTATCTAAAGACACCTAATTTCTTGACTAGCAACTCTCTGCTATCTCTTAGACAACATCTTTTGTCCTGTCTCAGGCACCATAGCTATACTACTCGCTTGGATGGGGGAGGGGGGTGCAATTCGTTGTAATTTGCAACCCTCACCACTAGATGTTACTAAAACTTACACACTTTAAGGTAGGGGCTGTCAGTGCACCTGCATGCGGTAGAAAAAAAGCAGCAGCTGCACTGATGCAGAGTTGTGCGCGAACTTTGTGGGACACTCAAATTGTTTATCACCTTTGATGAACCACCTGTGTTTTTCCTGGCTCAGAATGGACCTTTGGGGTGACCATGCGCGACAGTAAGCCTGATCGATAAGCGTAAAGAAAAGGCAATGAGTTACCTTATGACTTTGATTATATTTACAGGATACATTTTATTTGGATAGTCCGCCTATTCTATAATTTATACAGTATTTGTAACATTTAAACATTAGCTTTAATTCATTTTATTAGTTAAAATTCAACTGTTTCACAAAAAAAAGGTTTTCTGATATTACACCCCTGTGGTTAAGCTTTGATTAGGCTAAATGTTAGTGGACTTATTATAATTTCAGATCATTGTATAAGCTACTATGTAGTTTACCACTACTATAATATTAATTCCAGTTGTAAAAAACAGCAATTTTATTTTTGTGGGTTGTTTTTATTCATTAAATTATTGTGCAAGAAAAATGCCACGCACAGTGGTAAGTCTCATTTGGGCTAATTTATCAATAATCATAACCATTCGCTGCATGAAAAGCACCCGAGCATCTCCCTCATCTGTCTCTGCGACAGAGATTAGCAAGCGGGCGAGAACTGGGACAGTTGAGTGGTCCCCTATTCTAGGCCCCTAACTCACACTTTCATCTTTAAGGTCAGTGAGTAAGAATAGAAGTCTTATAGTGCCTACCGACAACCACGAGACTATGCAGACATATTGGACACAGGACATGTAGTACATCAATATAAATAGCATTTATGGTATTAGTATGACAAAGGCTACATTCAATAACGGCATAAGAGTAAAATAGGTATAAAAAAACAACAACAGTGTACTGAATAAATGTAATGTAAATGTAACGCACTATACTGTGTGTCAAAAGATACTTTTTCCATTGCATTACAGAATTCAACTTTACACTTGCACTCCATCTAATAGTACTCATTATACAGTGAGACAATTAACAACCAGTAAAAGATCTTCTATTCATCCGTTATCATGGTAAAAGCACTGCTAATGGCGATCCAACAGTATCCAAAATTGTTGTATTTAGATTCAGTTTTTGCATGAATGTTACTTTTTCTAACACTGATGTACAACTGTTCTGATGTAACTGACTCATATATGCACATGTAACTGCCAATTTTGTTGTGTATATTCAGACTTGGATAAAGCATGTGTCACTGTTTCGTCAATTACATCAAGGCCCTTTTGAAGACGTATGTAAAATGAACATTGTACTACCAGAGCACCTGCCGTTTTCTGCTTTAGCACAGATTAATAAAATTAGCAGCTCTAGGAAAGATGAAGGATGAGCATGAGGGTTGAACAGAGGAAGGGCTGCCCGTTTGCTTTGGCAGCAGTACCCTCCTTTCTTTCTTTGCTCCCAACCGATTGAGGAAAAAATGTTTTGTTCCATTAGAATATGGGGAGAGATACAGTGGAGTCAATGGAAAATGGGTAAACATCCTTCTCTACATCCTTCCAAACCTCTTTTGACAGCACACATCAAGAACACCCAGGTTACCTTCCTTCTTTCTATCTTTGGACAGTTTCTTACTTTTACCCTAATTTTTTTGCTTTCTTGTTCTCTCACATATTCTTATCTGAACAAGGCTAAGTCTATCTAACCACAAACACAACAGGGACTAACAGCGATGAAACCCAACAACAGTATGGCTGACCTTCTTTGTTTATGTTGTTAAAAGTAGGGGTGTATTCACTGGGTGAAGCTGTGACCGACTGTGTCAACAAGTGTTGTAAAAGAGACAAAACAGGGTGTACAGCAAAACAAAAGCTGATACAAAGGGGAAACAAAACAGACAGATGGACAGCAAAACAAAGAAGAAAAATAGAAGCAAAGAAAGAAAGAAAAATCCTTCTAGGAACGTTCATTACTGAACACAGATCCAGTAGCAACTTGTGTTTTGTCCGGCTGATTGAACCAGAGGTGTGCATTAGAGCAGAATAAAGTTAGCTACCATTATAGACGACCAGGGGGCTGATGGATGGATGTGAAAAACAAGCCTCCCTCTGCAGCCAATTCTTTTTTTTTTTTTGCAATGTGACAAATCATCTGGAAGAAATACATTGCTAGCTTGATCAATCAAGAAGCCACACAGTAAGGAATGCAGCATGCACAAAAACTTATTCATGTAACACAGAAAACTGTGAGGACAGTTTTGGGAAGAATATTGTGATATTGTTTAAAACACGCACACAACTGAATACCCACAAAGTAAACACACACACACTTTGGAAAATACTTAAACTATATTTCTGTCCCTTAAAGTAGTGCAAACTGCCATAATTAAGATCTCAACAGCAATCACATAACAATCAGATCTGTCTTGGTCAATTCTTTGTCACATTTGACAACTGGATTTCCCTTGAGAAATGTAATCTCATTCAGTTGCAGTAGTGTTTCTGCTACCATGGTTCATTTTTTCATGAGACACTCATCACATTTTCATTCCCACATCAGTGTTCACTTCGGGAAACAGATGTGATGTCAATCATGACTTAGTCCAAATGTCTTTCCTCTTCTCTCTGGCTCATGTCACCGTTCCCTGGCTTTAGGTTTCACAAGAAACCTCTGTAGAACAAGAAATGGTTTTGCACCGTATTGTACCAAGCTTGACTTGGCTAAGTCAAGCTTAAAGTTTTTCCACGTGTACATAAATGTAATTCTGCCAATCTCCTAATTTCTGGACAGTCCGGTGGGATTTGTTAGTGTTTAATGGAAGCAGAAATGCAAAATACATTTGCTTTGCCATTGGGTGACAGGAGTTTAAAAATGTAAGTTTAAATGTAGGAATTGTGAAAGCACAAGAAAAGCTGAAAGTCCATATTTAGGTGTAGGTAATCCATTTTAGAACATGTGTAGACTTTTCTCAGAGACTCACAGACAGCCTGCTTACTGCCACCTCTATTCTTTAATACCGCTTGTCCTCTGTTGAACTTTCCCCCTGTGGTGTCCTCCTACTGCAGGGTGAGTATGGCGCTTAGGGCATGGCAACCATATTTCATCCTGTACCACATTTTGGAAATATGATCTCAAAGTATATACATTGTTAATGTAGCATAACTGAAATACACACATGTCAAGCCCTTGTAAGACCTGATGTTACCTTCCTTTGACTTTCAGACTCTCTCTGTGACACAACACACACAAGCACAAATGCCATTACTCAAAGCGCACTTTCTGTTACTGAGCAGTGAAGCAGAAAGCTCAGAATTTATCTGAACTCCTTTATCACAAGAGGCAATGTAGACATGGCTTCCTTTCCAAACCACAACAGATTTCCTATCACTGCTGGAAAATAAAAACCCAAAACAACGCTGTGCTTCTCTGAACTCAATGTTCCAAAACATAATTTAATTCACTGCTGCTCTCATAAAGAGAGACACAGATTGTTGATTGTTAAGATGAAGAAACAAAACGGTAAATTTCTCTACTCCAGAATGTGAAAACATCATTTTCCTACAGTTAAAGATGACTTTCAACTCTTCCTGGAACACTTTGTCGTCTGATTTTAGTGTCTATGCTATTCCCACTCTCACAACTGTATAGGAACTAGGGCTGCATGATATGGTAAAATCAAATCGTATTGCGATTATTTTGACAGATATTATGATTTGCGATATGATTTACAATTAGTGGGAGTGATCATTTTTGCGTCAAAATTTTCATTTTCACTAAAAGAATTATGATACAGACACAGAAGTTGTTTATCTTGCGTGAAAATGTGGACCTGAATTTCACCAATATTTCCACAGATGACTATAAAGACATTCTGACCCTCCTAATTTTGCCAGTGATATTAATCTAACTATGTTCCTTCTGTGATTTTAATGACGGCCTTTAGTGATCTCTTCCTCTCCAAAGGCTATTTGAAACATTTAGCTTCGTTAAAATAATCTCATCATCCTTATAGCTTGTATTATGATGTCAACATCCATTACTGTGCCTTGCAAGTGGCAATTAGTTGACCACCTAAGCTTGTTGGGCACAGAGGGAGGTCTGTAATGAGGACACTCATCATAGAGAGCTGTCCTCATATGACCTGCTATTAAGTCTGAGCCAGCAAAACCAAACATGAAAAATACAACAAAAACAAACTCCACATTTGGTGATAAATTGTGTGTGAGTTGTGCCAGGCCAGCTTCCATCTCTTGTGTACAAACCTGTATCTGAACTATTATGTTTTTAAGTATAGTGTTACATCTGTTTTCACTGGAGCTTGAATTATTTGAAGACGATGCGCTCATCTACTGACAAGCAACATTTCTCCTAGTGTAGATTAAAAACTGCCAGCAGCAACTACAATGCCAAATTTCACATAAATGTGAAAGTACAACTTGGATTCTGATTGCAATGTGATTTGATTTGGCATGTATAATTGTTCCACAGATCCAAGTCATGCAGAGCTCTTTAATACCACGGCCACTGAAAAACGATCCTGATAAGACCTGGCTGCTATGAAACCCTTCACTGTCATGAAGCTAAATCCTTCCTAATCACATTCACACAACAAAAACAGGACAGGCAAGCTGCTAATCTTTGAACACCTGACACCTCTGCTGTGTCCTCAGATGACTAATCACATTTACGCACATATGAAGCAATATCAAACAAATCAATAAATAACTTATACTTCTCATCCATTCATTCATCTATCAGTCAGTTGGGTGACCACTTAACTGTTAAAAATGTACATGAAATCAATATTGAGATTCCACTTTTTACAGCTGTGTTGCTATTCTGTTTAAGATATACAAAACTCACTCAAATCACTTGTTGGCCTGAGGCTGAACTGTTGATAAGACAGGCAGAACACATCGACGGCCCGTCTTCAATCTCCCTGCTCAAAAAGCTGCACTAGAAAATAGAGAGGTGAAACATGAGGTGTCCTGCACTGCAGTGTGTGACCTTGCAATGTGTTGACGTGCATTAAAAAGACATGAGACTTTGTGTTCAGACAGGGTGACAGTTCAGAGAAGGCATAAGAGCGAGATGGAGAAATCTATTATTAGACCAGCCATCAAGTCCGTAGATGACTTTCCCCGACCCTTCCGTGAGGCTGTCCTTGTGACTCCCAGTGGTGTCTCAGTATTTCACCTCTGGTGTCTGTCGCAACTCATCTGACAGGTGGACAGATAAATTACTGTCTCCCTCACCACAACTATAATTTGCGGTACTAAAAACAAGCACAACAGCTAAAAGGAGCTTCTTCATAGATTTGCAATGCACATCAAGAAGAAAAGTCGTGGCGCCCCACTCTCACTAACAACTACATTCTTTAACAGGCTTATGCGCACACACAGACACACACAGACACAAACAAATTTAGGTTGTCCCTGGTAGAATTATTCCTGATGCTTTTCTTTCAGTTACTTATTTAAATTAATTATTATTCCAGCTCTCGTGGCTGTGCTGTGTTGCTTATTTAGTGTGTGTTACTGTTTCTTGTTTTCATTTTTCTCTTAGTTGTCTTACTATGTCAGCTGTTTATTGCTGCTGTTCGGCTGGTTGTCTTTTACTATTATTATTATTTTTATTGTTTGTTTTTGTTTGTGTTTGTTTGTTGTTGTTTTTCTCCTCCCCAAGCCCCCCTCTCTGTTCTATTGCAGGTTTCGTTGCTTTCTGCAATTGGTGTTTCCCACAGCTTTTCCCTGTTGTCCCCACCTTCCATCCCCCTTCTCTTACAGGTCCTTTCTCTGTGCTGTCTGTTTGTGCCCCCCCCATCCCCGTGTCTGCCCCCCTGTCCGGCCCGGTGACAAATCAATACATAATTAAATAAATAATAAAACAGACAAAGGAGTATTTTAATACTCTCTTGTTAAAGTAAAATCTGGCACAATATGGTATCAAGGTCATCATACTCTATACCAGGCTGCTGGGCAGGACAGGTTGGAAAAAAAAAGAAGAAAAGAAATAACACCAAACATCTCTAAGTTAAAAGGAATAGCATACAGGAAGGACACATTTAAACAATTTCGAACAGTCCACTGGTAGGAACGTGATGGTTAAACTTGCTCTACCATTAATAACTTCAGTGGACAGACAATATCTTGGTTTACTAGAACTCTGTTTAATGAAGTTTACCCAAGTTAAGTTAAAGATGGGGATAAACTTAAACTGACATGAATTACGACCTGTGTGCTTTGTACCATTATGTAATGATTGTCCATCTTTGCTGCTTTTGATGCTAAACTTATTACATATATATTTTTTAAGAGCAAGAATCACTGTGTATCAGATCATTCAGGCTTGTGCTACCGACAGTAGCTTATATCACACAACATTTCTCAGAAATGTTTTCCGTTCCTCAGTTCAGTTTAAGTAATTAAGCTAAAGAAGATAACACCATGTTCCATGCCGTCCTGAGAACCAAATTTCCTCTCAATAACATACATTAACAACACTAGCTCCTCCGAATAAACACAACTTATCAGAGGGGGGAAGGAAGGATGTTGGTTGCTAAACAACATTTCCCAGAATGCTTCCATAACACTATAATGAGACTGCAGGGAGCTGTTATTCTAATGTAGATGATTCAGGTCACTCTGACATTGAGGCGCTGACTCTCAGGTCAAAACAAGTAAGACTGCATCAAACAGATTGCAGCTTACAGATGTCATACTTTAGGTCAATCCTGAAAGCTGAGGTATTCTGATATTTTACATAAATGGACCTTGTCTAAGACAAAAAAATGTGCATCATTAAAATCCCAATATGTATATTTTTTTATTTTATTCATGTGTGTATGTGTGTATGTCTTCATACAATAATCTGCTTGCAGTGTGCCATGTGAAATTTTGTGTCTGCAGGTCTGAATTAGTGCTTTTACCACACTGGATGTACGTGGAGCAAAAGTCAGAATTTCAAACCCAATATGTCACAATGTAAATAACTGGAAATTATAAATATGCATCACATAATCGATATTTGTAAATCTAACCAACAGCTCTTTTTTCCCCCTCACCTGATAGCCCTCGATGCTAGTGTTTCCCATGGTTGGAGCCCCGGGAAGTGCTGGGGCCCTCCTCTTCTTGGCCTCAGCCTTGGGAGACATCCTGGGTATGTTCATGACGGACTGAGACTGGCCCAAGGTGCTGGGCCGATCTTCTATGCTGGAGACACCTGTGGACAGACCCTGTGGGAGATGTCAAAAATAAAGGAAGTGAGGTCAGACTTGATTAATGGAAGTAAATAAATGTATAAGAGCTTTAAGGATAATTTGCTATCAATCAAGTGAGTATGCTGCAATCACTAATCATATAGTGCATTCTTCAGTCACAACAATTATTGTAATTATTGCCAAATATATTAGACCAAGTTGTAAGTGCCAGCGCATTTTCAAAGGTTGGCTGCTCATGACTGAAGCATTGGAACAGAAAAATGGTTTCCAATATGTGATCAAAGAGAGCCCAAAGTGCTCCTGAAAATCTGAATCTCCCCGTGGCTCAGCTTGGTACAGAGCCTTGGCACCATGCGGAAACCAAACCACACCTCATATCCCCATGATCTAAGAAAGGAAAAGTGTTTAAAAGCAGATTAATTGATGCGTTCAGACAATGCCGGGATACAGCATAAAAGCTGAGCAAAAAGGAACATTAAGTCCAGGTCATTAGAATTAATTGGACCCAAGGTTAGAACTTCTCACAGTGGGGATTGATGAGAAAGGAACAGTACTTCTAAAAAGAGGCCTTGAGGAGAGCAGCTTTCTTCACATTGGGGATATTTTACCGATGTCAAAATATGTTTTTACTGTTGCAAAATAGTATTTTATTGGGTCAGTTTTTCACTGTGCTATGTGACTGACAGGGGTAAGAGTAGGGAAAGGGGGAGGTGGGGTAGATGGTAGGTGGAGGCTGTCAGAACAAAAAAGAAATGTGAAGGATTGATGTGATTTCCATTTGAAATCCTACAAAAAACAACCTTGTTTTCACCTCACCAAAATATAATTTCAAAGCAGAAAATTCACGTGAACTCTGTCTGACTTTTTCACCTGCTCTCTCCTACTCCTTCCCTCTGGTAAAGAATTTGAAAGCTGTCAAAACAGTCAGAGAGGAAAACTTAACTGTAGCAAAATGTACTGCATCATTTCAGGGATAAGGACCCAAACTCACACTGTTCTCATAATTACAAAGTTCGTAACTAAACCTATGGAACCTACTGAACAAAGTCTGCATAACTACAGTAACATGACTCAAACTGTATCTCTGGGGAATGCCTTTTAAGTGCTTCAGGGATTGATCCTACTATAATATACTGAGGTCTATTAAAATTTCACTCCATACTAATAACACTGAAAGTCAGTCTAACTTCAGCATAGAGGAAAACTTGTGACAAGCAGTTTTCTATATATTTAGAAGATTTACAGGCTTAACTAAATATAAGTTATTGAGGAAGACAAAATGATATATATATATATATATATATATATATATGAGTCATGATTGTTTGGATTTATGAAATACTACAGAATAACACCAGGCAGAAAAGCAGTCTTTCACTGCCCTGTCTGGATGAATGTCCGTTTCACCTCTGACCAGCACTGCTGCTGGCTGGGTAAGGTCAAAATTGTACACATTTGTACTTGTAACCACAATAGTGATATCCATTTACTTAAAATGCATCTTCATAGTAGAGTATTGATAAATACAAAAATCCTAGAAAACCTCCACTTTCTGTAAAATCTTTTCATGTATAATCATGTTTTTATTGGGGAAATTAATGTATATGAATATGGAGTCCATGGTAAATTGAACAGAGATGACCCCACTCTTTCTCTCTTTCTAAATGGCTCTGGCGCGACCGTAACTATGGAATAGGTTTCAGCAACTAGGAGTATGGCAGATCCTATGGCGGAAAAACCATCCAAAAGAAGCATCCAAGAAAAGTTTCTGATGTTCAAGATAAAAAAGAAACTTGTAGTTCAGAGGAAAGATTACAGTCAAAAAAAGAAAGCAACCGACGGTGAGGACACAGATTACCATTGGTGTAGCTTTTCCACATCAGACAAATATCTGATGGAAGACTGCTCTTGGGCAGGCTGGTATTTGTAAAATATTTGAAGAAGGTTATGTAGCCATTTCATTTACTCTACTTAAAAAATGGATCGCTGTCTTGGAACTGTGGTTATGTCTCTGTATGTTTGTAACTATTTCTGAATCTCAGAAGATGTTTGTGTAATCACTCTCATTGCCAGAAGGGAGACAAAAGTTCCACCCTGCAGGATTAACCATCCTCCAAAAAATGAACAGCAAACACATCACAACTCGTGAAATTTCATCTTAGACAATTGTGAATGCCATAAGAAGTTCGTATGAATTTAGGAGATTTGGACAGATAGGAAGACCTTCCTAATAAAGTCGATAATATTGTTTAACTCCTATACCTAAAAGTGGGTGGTTAGGGACAATATGCTACTTTTACTAAGTCAGTTTGCTTCAGAATCAGCACTTTGCTATAACATGATGCTCTCAGACCATGTTAGTGTTTTAAGACCACACACCCCAACACACACACACACAGTATCTTAGCCCCTAATGAACAATTAAGAGATAAGAGGCTGGGCTTTTAGTGCTAATGTAGCTAAGGTGGGGTAATCTGATCACTTCAGGGTGATAACACTGTGTGTCTATATGTGTGTGCTTGCTTGTGTGTACGAATGCATGTGTGTGGTCTGATAACAGTCCCTGGTTGAGAAACAATCATATCAGAGTGAATGAATGAGTGAATGAATAAATAAAAATGAGCTCCCCCTGTCTTCAATAGATTTCAGTGTTTTAAATATATTCTAGAAATTTCACATCACAGCAAATTACATCCTCTGTATATATTAGTTTAATTAATACCCTGTTACCATCTTTTCCCCCTTTTCATTTTCAAGTATTAATTTTTGTAATTTCTTTCAAAAGGAAAATGTGTGGTCAGAAGCACCGACGCACACATTACTTAATAAATGATAACGGTGACAATGAAAATGATTCAACGTTGGAAAGCCAGATGGTCGCTGTAAAAGGAAACCCTGAGAACAAAGAAGAAGAAGGTTAGAGAAGTCGGAGTGAACCAGAGTGAGCCAGGCAGCGTTTTTCTAGCTAATACAATCAAACGCCATATTGATCTGGGGTGAGCCACGGTGGCTGCAGCTGCACTGAGGTTCATGGCTTCAAAATCTAATTAACGTGATTGAGTTATGCATATAACAGGTAGAGAGCTGCTTAATGCAGCATCTAAATGTACATCTGTTTTAACATAGATGAACGCTTCAAACACACACACTAGAGTGGATGTAGGGGGTAAATATTTCGGTAAAATTCCAGACAATTTTAGTTGTTAGTCTTTTTTATGATCAAAAATTCCTTAATCAATCTTTATTTTCAGCTGAATGATATTTGTTCAAATCTTCCTATCTACCAACATTTTTGAAATTCCAGTTTTTATTCTCCTCAAATCTCCTCTAAGTTGATCAGTCATATAGGTTGCTTCTGGGACCATGGTTGTCAAAGGGCACAGACTGTACACTCCCTCATCCATGGTGACTGTAGGATAAAAGCTATATTACTATATAACACTATTCCCTATAGCCATTTTATTATTCAGTGCTCACTTGTAGGAAAGAAAAAAAAGTGTGGGCAAGTGCTTCATTAGTACTCCCCTTTGGACCTAACAGACTGCTGACTGGAGACAGTTGCTGCCATCTGGAGGACATCAGTGCACATAAACACAACTCAACATTCGATTGTACAGGAGCAACAAGGTCCTGTTCTGTAAAGCTGGCTCTGGGCTTAAAAACTATATATTTCAACCTAGTGCATCTCCTATAAATGTGGCAATTGTGACTCTATGGCTCATGCTAGCTTTGCCCTCTCCACTTCCATTGGGAGACAAGGAACAACTATGAAGCATGTGCGAGTATTAAATGTGAAAAGTAAAAACAAAGTGATGCATTGCAATTACTTGATGACAATAGAAAAAAAATTACCAAGTATAACCACCAGTTATTTACTGTTCTTGTTAATGACAAGAACTAATAAGTGATTGACTTATTATTTATCGAACAAATTTTGCTTAAAGCTAAAACTCTCTACACATTTAAACTACAAATGTCAGAGCCTGAATGTTCATTCTTGTGAAGCTGACACATTTTTTTGTTATTGGTATACTGTGGAAATGTATTGATCAGCCAGGAAACTTGAAGGTCATTATACTATTGACTAAAGTGATATGCTTTGATGATAGTGACATTGTCAACCAGCATTTGTGCAACATGACACACCCAATCAACATTTCTTAATAGTGCAGAGAGAGCATCTCTAATGTGCCATTTATAGTGGTTGATCAAAATCTACCATGAAGATAGATACAGTAGGCATTAGTCATACACGATATTGTTTGAAAAAAACATTATGTACTGTTAACAGAGAATGCTTTTATATTATACATCAGGCTGAATGCATTTTCAGAGTATCAGCAGCCATGCAAGAAATGCACGTAACAACAGGAACCCCCCAACCCAGTGATGAAATCCAATACTACTGACCTACACCCAAGTACTACTTTTGTTTAGCTTGTCCAGTTTGTGTTGGGAGTGCAAAGAAGTGTTGATCCAACTATGTGGTAGTGTTTGAGGTTTGTTTGTATTTTGTGCTGTTACTGGTTTGTATTATATTGTACAGGTGTACCTATTGTTGTGTTAGACCTTAGTATGTGATTGGAATGCCTCAAAGACTATCACAATAAAACAAAATCCCACTTTGACTTCACTTATCACATCTGGACTTGTGTCGATTTATTAGTAATACTTACATTGGATTCTGTGTTTGTATTTAGGATGACTTTATCATCACAGTCATCCATGTCCATAGATGTTGTCTCTGTCTGCAAATGGAAGGCACAGCTAACATGCAGCATTCAACTGTTCAGCCATGCATTTAGCCTGCCTCAGCTTCATCAGTTTAAGTAAGTATAAATGGCATGCACTACTACTACTCAAGGTTAGTTTGTAAATAATTACACAACCTCACATTTCTCATGGCACTTAAGTCACTTTTAAACTTTGTGGCATAATGGCATGAATGCTGCTCTTAATTCAATAATCCTAATGTAATATTGGGTATACATGACCAATATTAACTTCACTATTACTTTTTTTTCCTGAAAATACAACAAACCGCCAAAAAACAGCGAAAGAGACTTTGAGTCTTACCTTGACTTTCCTCCTGCTGAACTGGAAGATACCCAGCAGGCCTTTCTTCTCTGCCCTGCCCAAACTGGCAGTGCTGGAGCAAATGGAGTCTAAGAAAAGAAAAAGAAGAGGAGGAAGTGAAGAGGAGAGGAGTTGGACATGACAGTAGAATACTGTGAATTTACAGTGCACTCTCATATGTAAGCCAGTTTGGTTTGATTCCTGTGATATCTAATTCATTACTTGATAAACATTTTATTGGACACTTGGACATTTTGGAATAGTCTACATACTGCTCATATTTTTATTCACAAAGAAATGAACAGAATAATCTAATGAGTTTCTCAGCAGAGGGCGCTACACATTTATTTTCTCAAATACAACCTCCTGCTAACCTTCACAGTCTATAGTGCAGTAAGTAAGAATGTGCCGTGAACACTGTTGGCTCGAGGACAGGGAGGGAAGGTAAACTAACCATTAAAAAAAATAAATCACATAGCTATACTACCGGGTATCTTGGATTCTGAGAAAAGCAGAGGCAAACTAAGTTTCTAATAAATCATTTCAAAATGACTGAGATTGATGATGTTAACAAACATCAGTATCAAAATTATAATGACATTAAACCAACAACTAATTTATCTGAAGACAATGACTAACAAGCAAACATGCATGTCCAACGCACAATCTCCAAGTACAAAAGCAGGGTTAATAAGCAAACAGCAGTATGTTGGGTTAAACTGCTACATTTGGTTGAAACCAGCAACAATAAGACAGACAATACTTATCATGACTAATACCTGAGTAGGTAAGAGCTGGGGCAGAAGCCATTTTAGGCTGGAGAACTGGAAAATATGACAAGGTTTATAAACACATGAAGTCACTTAAGTATAAGAATAATTTCATCTGTTGTATTTGTACTTTTGTAACACCGCAGCACCGCTGATAGTGTTCAACCAGAGGAAGAAACACTTGGTGTATATTTACTAACCATGACACAACTTAAATAATTTGTAGATTTCTTAATGATCCAGTTTACATGACCTTCATAATAACAGTGAAAGGTTGAAAACCAATATATAACGATTACATAACAGCAACTGACCATAAAAATTACATAATGGCCGAAATGTTCCTGCTTATATCCTTCATGACCATAAACCATAAGCTTCTCCTTTAAGATCACACTCGGACAATATCTATAAATATCAGTGGGTGTGGACTGTTATGGTTACCAAGGTAATGAACCCTAACATCAGATCTTAGACCAAACGCCCTACTAGATAAAGGATGATGAATCGTAATTATTCTACCCCCAAGGGACATGTTGTATTTACCAAGGTTCATTTAGAAGAACATACATTTAGTAAGAAACACAACACAAGCTTATACCTGCAGCTGGTTAGTTATTAGTTATTTTATTAGCTATAACCAGCTATTGGCTGGGTTTGCCTGAGATCCATACCTTCCTTAGCTTCCTGCTTAGGCACAATATGTCTTTTATTCTCTTTTCTGATTGTACACCATATAATCTGGCAAAAGGTGATGAAGTTGATTAAACACTGTTGAAGTCAAACTTTATGTTCCTGATAGAAAAATGCTCTTTCCTCCTGTGCTCACCCACAGAACGGTTGGAGGGCAGCCACAGGGCAACGTGCTCTGTAGATGGTAGGGTCTCAGGCTCAATCTGAGTTGAGCAACACATGCGCTTGTTCTATACAGGCCACCTAAGTTTGCAAACCCAAGAGGCTTTGCGAAATGGGGGTCTGTCCTAAATCAGTTCTTAAAGAGTGGAAACAAGTGAGCATTTGTGCTCACTTATTGTCCCCACACACACATATATTCATAGGAATGATGTTAATTTCATAATATATAAATGGCTGAATGAGCCATTCATGATTGCATATGTTATCTGCTTTAATCAGCTTACTAACATTAGCCACCAAAGAACATTAGGTTGGGCTCTTTTCATTTTTAATTCATTGATTAATTAATTCATCCAATATCGGGATTTAATTCAAAATAACAATACAACAGTAACAAATTTCTCCCATTAAAACCTAATCTATAAAATTATCATTTTACTTTTGAAAGATGTGGCTCTCTAATGGGAAGTTCAGTTTCAATATATACACTGCACATTGAGTAATTTATAAACCCCTGAACCCCAAACAGAAAATGAAATGGACAGAAACAGTGGTTAAGGTTTACCTAGACTCTGATCGTGTACATAGAGCTCCTTGATCCCCAGCTCTGTCAGAGATTTGTCCAGTGATAATTCGTGGCGGCTGACGCTATCCTTCAGGAGCAGGACATGTGCAGGCTCAAATTCACACTTGTCACAGATGACAGGTATCAGAGTCTGGAGTGGTACCAAGGGGTTGACGCGTACCACTGCCTTCTGGCTGCCGTGGTAGTTCACCATCAAACGTACTGTTTTCTGAAACAGAGAGAGGAGAATGGTGGGAAACATTAGACATAAATGCCTAATAACCGTATGAGATAAAAGGCTATTATGGCACTGTTGTGGCCATTGGAGAAATCTTCCCATTCTGCATTCACAGAAACATATTTTCTTGTAAATAACTGAACTGCAGTGAATAAGCAAGCTAACAAGAGTGTAAAAAGCTACTCAAAGTGGAGGTCCCACTGGCTACATCTCAGATCAAGAAGTTGGCCTTCATCGAAGAAATAAGGTGACTAAGATGAATTAAATCTTACAGGCTGACCTAACAAATATGAGATATATTTGATCATGACAGTATGGGTAAACTGACAGAATAAGGAACATTTATTAGACTAAAGATGATGATTCCTGTGAGCATATGGGTGTGCATACATGCATATGATCTTGGATGTGTGTGTGTGTGTGTGTGTGTGTGTGTGTGTGTGTGTAGGTAGTCAACACTACAAAGTTATCTGTCATAGAGAAGTGATATAGACTGTACAGCATTAAGTGGTTCACATCAGCCTCTATAAAAACACACACGCCACTTCAACTTCAGTGGCTTTTTTATTTCAAGTAAAGTGACATTCAATGTTATGTATCACTACAGGGAAAAGTGCTTCAACTACATGACAGCACTCAGAGCACATGGCTTCACAAGACTTCCCCAGTAAGCCTTTAGTGTCACAGTCAAAACTGTTGCTGATAGACCGCAGACTAATCATAGATAAGAGAAGAACAGCAGGAGTCCTTTATAAAGGGGTTTAATTTAACTGAAATCCCATCTGTTCACTTTGTCATTGTTTCTACTTCTGTTGTATTCCTCATGTACCAGTAAAAGGCACCAAGCTACTGTTATATCAGGCTGAAGTTTGCTATATTGAATTGAACACTTGACTGGGTGCAAGGTTTACACATGTTTAAATATTGTTGAGTGAATCAGTCAAGTTATACAGATGCTATATTGTATTTCATTTTACTGAAACATGTTTCTTACATTTGTCCACCCCATTCATATTAAAGAATGTAGATTTAATATTAGAAACACAATACAGTTTAACAGCATAACTCCAAAATGATCATTAAGTTAAAATCAACACTTTTCTCAAACAGTTCCAACAAAACAACATCAACATCTTCATGAAGGTAGGATGTATTACAGGGCTGTTGTATTAGACTGCATTCATTTTAGCTGGATGTACCTAATAAACTGACAACAGTGAGTAGAGTACAGTATATCACACTTAAATAATTGCATTTTAACTGCTGACACTGGTGTGGTACAATGAAAAGACGGATAAAACGGAGGGATGACTGACAGCTGTGTCTGGAATAGTCTCAGTCTCTGGCCTAAGGACAGGTAAGGTCAAAGGGAGAGAGAGCAGCCAGTGAGCCCTGAGAAGAGCAGAGAAATAATGCATGGTAACTAAAGGTAAGGCACTCATCAAATATTCAAACTGTAGGAGGAGAGCAAAGGAGAGGCAGAGAAAAGGGGGGAGAGAAAGTTTCAAATGCTCAATAGAAATAAGTATTTATAACTTCAGATCAGGCAAGTGAGCTGTAAAAACAGATGATATAAAAACAAGACAGAGGGGGATATAGCTGATGAGGACAAAAAAGGCACACAAGACTGAAAGTCCAGCATATAAGAACTGACTCCAATGTCATACTAGGTCAGTTTAATCCCAACTGGCTTCCTACCTTAGCATGGGCCCTTACAGGTTTCACTGGCCTTGCCTCCTGCCAGCGGTCAGAAGTAAAAGGTAGAGAAGGGAGGGACGGACATTACACAAGGCTGTGGGGCAAGGATCTATGCATATAGTACATGTAAACTGCACAACTATTATATATACTGACGGCTTTTTCACTGGTCTTCTGTACTACATTAATCTAAATTACAACAAAACATAAATAGCTTTGGGGTATTTTGCACTCGTATTTTCAAATATTAGTTGTCCCTGCCATTAAAACCCAGAAGAATCCAAGCTGACAAGCATAATTTCAGCAGGTTTTAAATATGCTGTGACATGTACAAAATCCTAAATACAAAGCACACATGGCAAAAAGAACATCCAGATCACAGCATCAGGCTAAGCCGTTTCTCACCTCTGGCACTTTGGGCGCTGGTCTGCGCACCACTTTCTCCTCCCAAACTTTCTCCTTGATGAGGACACAGGCCACGTTGAGGGAGCCCAGCAGCGCGTTGGGCTTGAACCCCAAACTGTGGCCCTCGGGTGACAGCAGATCCAGGGTGTGCAGTGCAGGATTCAGGTGGTAGCGGCTACACAGCTCGACCAGCAGGTCCATCAGCGCCTTACTGAGAGAGGGAGAAAGAGAGAGAAGGGAGGAGAGAGAAAAAGTGAAAAAGAGGGGAGGGGGGGGAAGAGAGGGAGGGAGTTTGGAAGAAAGAACCACAGGAGGTGACGAGGAGTGAGGGAGAAAGAGAGGGAGGCAGGAGAGAAGATAGGGTTACAAAGCCTATCTAGCTTTAGGTATGGTAAAGACAATTTTAATTACTTCATACAACAACACTCATACCTGATGCCCTTAGAGTGGATGGCTAACTGATAGGCACAAGGAATATGATTTTAAACATTGAGCTGATGTAGATTGAATGGCAAAAGCACAGATTGTGACATGAAGAGCAAAATGCTACCTATGTAGCTTTTGCAGGAGAATTGAAAACAAAGGCCCAAAAACATCAGAAGGCAGAGAAGCCACTTATCATATACTGTAGATTTAATCTGTGTGGTGTATCAAGACAGAAACTCTAAAGAGCATCCTGCAATAAAAGGGCAGTGGACAAAACATAGTGGCATAGAGAAATAATGACACCATTTATGTCCATCAAGCCACAGGAGAAGTTCTGATGTCTGCACTGAGGGGTGGGCGGCTATAGCACTACCTGTCAGTCCTCAGATAAAGAAACCAAGACCAGTCTCCAGTGTTTTCTAGAAGCAGCCAGATCAGATGACAGAACTGAGAGATAACACTACAAAGGACACCATTGACAATCACTATTGCATGGACAGTCTAACTAAAAGGACAATCTGCAATCAACAGACCCGGTGTTCTGTGTTTTGTGCTTCTCAATGCTGGGGTAGGCAACGTTGGACAACAAGCAAGAGACAGCTAGATTTTGAAAGTATCCAACCGAAGAAATCCCACCTTCTCCCGTCAGGCCTCCAGCCTAAGTCACTCCCCCAAAAGACATTTTACGAGCACTGAGTGCACGGACAGAGTGCAGGTAGGTAAGTAGACAGGGAAGTAAGCCACATAATCAACAGAAAGAAATCATCCAGTGTAGTACTGAATACATGTCACATTTCCACCTGTTAACCTCCCTGGTTCATTCCCACTGAACTTCAACATCATCACATTTTCCAATCATGACAAGCTACATTACAGGCTTTTATTTGCTAAAATCACTGAATTGACCCTGCCTTTATTTGGGACAGGCCTTTAATTCCTTTAGCACAAAACTGAAACTACTATGAAACAGTTTAAATCTATAAGAATTAGACTTTGGGTCTTGTTGTTTCTGTTAAATGAACTGAACAGTTGTATTGTGGAGAATCTAACAATGAGTAGCATGTCCATACTGACATATTGATCATGCGCTTAAACATTAATATTTGTTTATTTTTTATTTTTTTTATTAAAAAAACCAAAAACAAAAACCCCACAAAACACATTAATATTTGTATTAACGATCTAAGCAGCTTAGAAGCAGCTAAAGTGGGCAACCCCGTGGGATTTAAGAGGTTTTATACATCCAAAGAACTTCTATAAAAACTAGCCCAAGCGTTTAATTGAGGCAGACATTTATTTGTCAAAATGTGTTCCCACACCAGGCCAGTAAAGGAGGTAGGCGGCTATTTGGGACTCGGCTATTAATTGAAGTTTTACGGTGTTACCGTTTCAGTTTCATTCCCTGTTTTCTTTTCTTAGTTCTGTGTTTTAGTTCCTGCCTTAGTGTTTAGTCCTGGTTCTGTGTTTTAGTTCCATTTACTAGTTAATTTTTTTTCCCCATTTAGCTTTTATATGCTCATTCATCCTGGTCCTGTGCTCCTGTCCTGAGTTCTGCCCATTTGGTAATTCATGCATTCTGTGTTCCGTTTCAGTCATCCTGGTCCTTTTGTCGGTCTGTCTTCTTCTTGTCCTTATCCATTTCTTCATTTTGATGAAAGTACGTTCGGGTCCTTGTCTGTGTCAAGTTACGTTTTTGTCTTTGAGTGCTTTGTCTATTCAGTCCGTGTTTCAGTGTTATGCTGTTTCCTGTTTTGTTTTAAAGTTATCTGCGTTCGCTTTGTGTGTCTAGTTTTGCTGCCCGTTCTGTTTCATAATGTCTCGTTGTGCTCCTGCACTGCTTGTTTGCTGTTGTATTTAATCCCTGTGTTGTGTTCAGTCCGCGTCGGATCACTGTTGAAATGTTTTGTAGCATCAACGTCACTTGATTGTACAGTCATGAAGCTTATCCTCATATGTTACCTCACCCTCTCTTCCAGCCAGTCTGTTTCCTCGCCTGATTCCTGGTTGGTTCCTGTTTCAATTATTGAGTCTAAGTATCCTGTTTGATTGTGTTTTGGACTTCACTCCCTTTCTGGATTTTACTTTGCCTTGTTGCACTTCTCTTACTTTGCTATGTTACACAAGCTTTTTTAGTCTAATAAATAAACAAAACCAAACTAATTGTCGTTATCATAGAACACACTTCATTCAAACTCGACAGAAACAAAATAAAACTCGACAAAAGCATCTTGGTTTTCCACTATTCCAACAATCCCTAACTGTTGTTTGTTCAAAACAAACCCTTAATGCTAAAAAATAGTCTAGCTCTACATGCTGTCGCTGCCTCTCTGCCTTGCATGGCTAACTGAGCTAACTAGCTAACAGCAGTTAGCAGTAGTTATGACCTAATATGTGCTGCTTTTTTGGAGTATGAATTCGACAGATGGAGAGTTTTGTTAGTTCTTACACATCGTACCTTAAGTTGTTTTGTGCACATTGAAATTCTGGAAAATCAAACTATACATTATACTGTAAAGACACAATATTAGTATAATACTACAATCAGGAATGTAAACATTAGCACCAGTCCTACAATTCTCCTATAACAGTGCCACACAAATGTTACTACATTATCTACTACATTAGTATTTTTAAAGTATTTTATCTTAATTCACCTTGTTTAACTGTCCATGTTCACACAATAAATTGATCGCAGTAATGGTTGGGTGTGCTACTTAGCATCAGCTATTTATGATATACTGTATGTGTACATTTATGACACTCTGCCTATGACCATATAAACTATTACCGTATATGGTTCTAATTTCCTTACTGTAAACACAGCCCATCTGAAAATGCAATTTCAAATATTCCATTACCAGAAATGCCCGTTTACCAAAACATTCTACATGTTTAACTTTAGAAAGTTCCCTTTATAATAAAACAACTTACGTTTACTTCTAGTGAGAAGTAGCACAGAGATGCCTACTGGCCTAAAGCTTGACTATGGTTATTAGAAGAGCACCTTGTTGTTCTGTACTAGGGGAGGCATCTTTGATTTTGTGCCTCAAAGGAGAGAATCTCATTAGGGGTAGAGAGAATTAGCAGGTCAGCCTTCATCTGTCAACTCTCTGGGACAACGCTTGAATGGGACCCTTTGACAAGGCCCACTGGCACAGCAACCCAAACTGACCCAGAAGACAAACAGGTCTCATACTGTTTGTCAGGTGACTAGTCAGAAAACAAAATTATATTGCTCAACTAAGCAATAACTAAGATCTTCATGTTTATAGATATTAACAATTTCCTGTAGATATGGATGGATTGATGGACATGTTGGAGTCAAATAACACAGCATCCATGAGGAAAACAATTTGGTTGCAATATAAAAACACTAGAAAGAGAGTGATACAGTCAGAGTAAATGTGTGCTTGTGTGCCCCTTCTGTCCTCTCACCTGCCATCCTCAGTTACAGAGGTCTGATATCCCTGTGGTAGAGTTAGCTGTAAATCCACAGTGGGCCTCAGCATGTTCTCCTTGGCGTCCATGCCTGATGTCCCTCCTCCATCAGGTACAGTGTTTCTGAAGATGTGGCGTGGGGCAGGTTGGGGAGCCAGCGGCGGAGGTGGGGCACGCGCCTTCATTCTCCTCCTGCGACAAAGGAAAAGACACTCAGAGGAGAAATCTTATTAACGTTTTCCTTGTAGTTTCTGACATCATATGTATGTTAGGAAAAAAACAGGCATTCATTTAATGATATCACATTTAGAGTTCATGAAGCAGTTATCTGATCTATCAAGGATAGATGCATGATGTTTTGATTAAGTCAAGTAAACAGTGTATTGATTCTTAAGCAAAACGCCCTTTTCATTTGATGCAATGTTTTCCCATTCTGACTCCTATTGAAACAAATAAATCATAAAGATCATTTTGGTTCCTAATGAGTCATTTTTGTTTTTCTTGAGTCCAGTCTTGGTTACACAGCATAACAACCTAATGAACACAACCCACTACCATGACCTCAGGAGCAGCCTGAATACCAATCACTTTTTTCTGTCTTTCTGTTTGTGACACAGTCTCTCTCTTCATTAAGATTACACAACTGTCAACAGATATGTTAAGATGACCCTTTTGCTTGTCAATATGATCTAGCTGTAAGCAGCTGCTTATTCCATCTGTTCCTAACAATAATATGAATAATTATTTAATCATTTATAATAACACCCTCTCTTTAATCAATCTTACTCACTTTTCAAAATACTCTAATGTCACATAACCAATATCTGCTTATATAAAGTATAAACTTTTGTGTAGCACCAAAAACTGTTCAAAGCCGCAATATTTAGAGGGTCATAAGGTTTTTGGTTGGCTCAGGTACACACCATGCATAATTTAGAGTGTTGACAATAGCTCTATGAAAACCATAAAAAAAACTACACTCACAAAACAGCTCATGTGGGTGGCGATGTGGCAGATGTCAATAAAATGCTGGCGACGAGATGCTGCTCTTTGCACATTTGACCTCGGCTCAACATAAACTGTACTTAGCCGGACAGGGACAGCTGATTAGACAGAAAACAAACACTTCATTCTGCTAACAATGACAAATAGCTGTTCTATATCACACATTTCAGCACACACACTCCCTCTCTGTCTTCACAGCACAAATATTAGCGTTAGATAAAAAATTAAGAAACAAAAAAAACATGCCACTCACATCAAAAACAATCCTTGTGATGATTAAGTGTTCCAAAAGTATTATATATCAGACTGTTTATAAATCCAGTTCCAAGGATTAGGCACACTCTCGGAGTGAATGTGTATGTGTATCAAGTGGTGTATAATCCAGTATCCTTTCTAGGTACTCCTTCCCAGTGTAAAGGCTAGGAGAGCAGAGTGAAGGAAGAATGCCTGGGAACACGGTGAGCGGACTCTAACCTGGCTACAGTTAACCATTAACGGCTATGTCTGATATCAACTAACTCTCACCCACAAGCCCCACAGTGTCATTGACTCATTGTGTAATACAGAAAGTGATTTTCAGCGGATACATCATGGGACTGACAGACTATACTTAAGGGTTTGACAGCATTGAGCATAATCTGTGGTGTAGATAATTTCAATTCACTAACTGCATGGTGCTCTGTCTAAATATGCATTTAAAAACATATGTGTTTTTATGTTTTTGTAAATGTACGAGATTTTGGTAATTTTCTGGTGAGTCTGTGTTTTCGAAGGTAAACAGATCTGGGCTCTGTGGAACTGTGGAACTGGGCCCCGGCCAGGCTTAACACAGTCAGCTAGTATCCTCCTCTCCCTCTCTCTTGCTGTTTGTCTCACCATAACATTTCACTCTCCCTCTCTCTCACCCTCTCTCTAACACACACAAAGACTCCTTTAGGAAAAGCCTCGTCTCCCACAGAGTTAGAATGAGCAAGCGTAAACAGAGAGAGAAAGGGTGAGAGAGTATAGAAGAAGCAGGGAACGAAGGGCAAGGAAACCCTGTGCTCCAGCAGGGGAAAGTAGTGCTTCGCTGCTACAGGGACTGAGTTACAAATGGGCTCCAACACACACACACACACAAGGTTACTAATGGATCTTTCAGATCCACTCACTTATTTTCACTTGACCAAACAACATTAACAAGGATATATTTATTTCACTATCCTCTGTTAAATCTGTTCTGGCTTGAGCTGTTTATGCCACTCAAATGAATGTTACCAAACGTTTAAAAAATAAGTCTCTAATACAAATAAATGCTAAATTCAGATCAAACTACCAAAGGTGCTTTAGACTCATATGTTAAAATCATCCAGGACAACACGTGAGTCCACAAATATAATACAACAAAGACAAGTCAGTTCGTTCGCTTATTTGATGGGAGCATATACTAAAATCATCAAGTACTAAATATACTACAATCAAGTCTCCACAGTAGGTAATTCATCCGGCATCTCATGTAAACACTGACATATAATAATGTAACAACAATGTGGAAAGCAGCTGAATATATAAAGCCATAAGCTATAAAACTACAGTATAGATATGGTAAAATGTTTTATATCTTCAAACAGGAAATCACAAACTGACAGGCCAATCAACATTTCTCAAAAGCTGGACTCTCTCATTTACATTAACTTAAACTTAATACTCAATGTGTCAGGAGACAATTTTGTAGTTTATGATACTCAATCATAAAGATGGATATAAAAAAGGAATATTTCTAAAAAATATAATGGATGCCAGATTTACAGTTTAGTATTTTAGCTCCTACAAGTCAGTGCATGGCGCACTTTTGCGATAATGCTGGTTGCCATCTATTACTGAACATAGAATGTGTTGATTGTGGAGCAATAATCAAACAATGACACATGTCTGAATCAGGTGTATATGATGTCATTCTTAATGGCATCAAGTGCAGGTCAATCATCACCCAACGGTGTTGTGTTTCTTTAAGTCAGTAATACATTCTAGCTGGTCAGACTTTGATGTTGTCTTAATCCAAACAGACATACAAGTGTTTTAGCTAACTACTAGGAACTTTTGGTTCTTGTCAACATGGCCTTTAATGACAGCAAAAGAAAGGTATCTGTAATATTTAAATGAGCTATTTATATTTAAAAACTGTTATAACCTTACCTTTGTTCTCAGTGAATAGTAAGTAATGATGTAACACGTGGGCCTATACACAGCCTACCAGTCACCCTATTTTGCGGTCTGTGTGCTAGCCTCTTTAACGGATTAGTCTCACTGTCTGCACGTCTGTGTGTATGGAAGTGCATTTACAGTGTGTGTGTGAACGTCAGGCTACCTCCTCCCTGACCCAAATACAACCATGCTCACTCCTTGTTAGGATAAATCAAGTCTGTGTGTGAGTACGACTCAGTTTGTGTGTTCATGTGTGTGGTTGTGTAAGTTATAGATCAGTGTGAATACGGGACAGAATGAAAATAAAAAAACTATGCTAACTGCACAAATTCAGCACTGTCCCGGACAGAAATGGAAAAGGTGTCATAAAGATGTAAGCAAAAATTAAATGCTGTTCAAATGACAGGTTTGGCGATACGTATGCAATGCAAATACATGAACGTCAGAGTCAGATTTCTGTTGTTACTTGAGAAGTTAAATTACATTACACAGCTCAGACACACTAGAGACTACCTAAGGTTCTTTGCTGAGGAAAGAAGGAACTGTCAGTGACTGTATTAATCCCAGCCATGGAAACATGGCCTAAAAATGTCCCACTCTGGAAGATCTTAAAAATAACCAATAAAAATAACGGAATATATTATTTTATGCTCTGAACTGTGCTCTGTCAGCACCAACGCCACCAAAACAAATTCCATTTACAAGTGGTCTGTTTTTTAGCTGAAAACTATTTCCTGCCACTTTCAAATGATTGTATGTCTATGGTATTTTACTCTCTTCTTTCAGTCAGCAATTCCTATATAATAAAAGGATCAGTCAGTCTGCTACTGATACCAGCAATGCAGTGGTACAGAATGCTACAAATACGACGGCATGAGAAAGACAGACAGACTAGCCTACTTTAAAACAACAAAGTCTGCTGTGCAAGTGAATAAATGAAACTACGCTTTAAGGCAGCAGGCAGAGCCACAAACATTCATGAAGTCAGTAAGTCAGTCGGAGAGATGGACATCCCATCAGATGAGAGTCTGTTTAGTGTCAGACAATAGGATCACCGAAACAATGAGCCACTATCTTCTAATGAAGACATCCAACTGGGAATTTAGATTAGATTAATTGGCCCAAATCACAGCGCTGACTGCCCTACATTCACTATGAAAAACTTGCATTCTGAGAATATAAACAATGGATGAAACCAAAACTGTATGACATATAATTGATGTAAAAATAAACATATATAATAACATATTTGAGTAACATAAACACTGTATAAGACAATATTTCAACTGTCCTACAAGATCTTTCTTTTGACAAGTTAAAACACTTGCTGGCTGGCTGTCTTCAACACACACATACACACAAAATTGCCTAACCTTTTCTAAATGCTAGAAGTTTCAGATCTAATCTGTCCTATCAAACATATGTCTAGCTATATTCAAAGCAGGGGTGTTTTAAATTACTGAAACTTTGTAGAACCTCGTGGTGCTCTGCTGAGCAGCTACAATACCTGCATCTGCTTGAAGAAGCTGTATACATGTAAACTGTATAAAATAAATTGTTCTTTTGTAATTTATTTGTAGTTTTATTGTTGTTTTGCATGCCAATAAAGCTAGATTGAATTGAAGAAGCACATTCATGTTTATATAGCTTGACAAGGCAATGTTTCATTCCCAGTTGATGACTTCAAAGATAGTTTGAGAATAAAAAAAGGAGTAGCTCATTTGGTAGCGGGGGTTGGTAATGATGGTGGTTCCATTCCTGACCTCGGACCCCACCCACCCTTAAGCCAGTCACTAAATACCAAAAGACCTAAATAACCTTTAGTTGTAGTACTGTAAAAGTATATTACAGTATATTACAGCTCCATTCTGTCTTATTCCTGAATGAGTAAAAAAAGATATTTTCAAAATGGGCTCGATTCATGATGATTCCTTCAAATCATGGAATATTATTTGGGAGACAGATCAGTGAAGAGTAGAAACATCAACAAAGTGTGCATGTTTTATCCCTGAGTGCCACACACCCTGCCCATAAGCTCACACACATGCCACACTTGCCTGCATGCACACTTGACTTTTAACCTCCTGTTGTGCATTGGACACAGTGTGAATGATACACATCCTGGACCATCAGCCACTCCCCTCACACCCACACACACAGCGCCCCACTACCTAGTCAGAATACCCCTTGGGTGTCATGGCGTACCCATGGAAACCTATATTTACCCCACTTGACAACAGAAGAGTGCAGTCCCTTCGTTTAGTAGCAGCTGTGGATTTTGAGTACACACAATGGGTGAGTGACCAAGAGAAAGATAAAGGAGCAGGGACAGAAAGCCATGAAAGACAGGAAGACAGACTTTCTGTTTTAGAAGTGAGTATTGGAGACATATGAGCCCGGTAAAGCATTTGTTTGCAGTTGCTAGGCCTACAGCCTCCTAGTTTAGCATATGCCTCGATGCTCATGTTACCAGCCATGTGGTTAAAAACCCCACCCTACTGTGATGCCAAGTAAACTTGTTTAATGATAATGCTAGTCTGACTCTGTATTCCCACTACTGGGGTGGTCCACCACAACCTCCCCGCTGGCCCCATAGCAAGTAAAAAATGCAGAACGTTTAGAGCGCACTGAAGTACAAACTATATATATATACTCTTTATGTGTGAATCTGCTTTTCTGTGCAGTTTTAACTTCACATTTGCTTTGTGGTTGTAGTTTCTAAAGGGAAAAATTACACCAATTTTGAAGCATTTTTAGTTTGTTCGGTGTGCAAGTAGGGCTGGGCAACGTTAATTTAATTAATTTGAATCTCAAATTTGCACTTAATTTTTCTATTTTTATTTATTTTGTTGAGCAAAAGGGACTGAAAAAATGTTTTACTTATTCATGCATATTTGTTGAAAAAAAGATTTTATCATAATTGTTTTGAATGTTCTACATCAGATTTGTGAAATCATCCAGTGTTTGGCAAGTGTTTGTCATGTTCTGACCACAAAGAATAGTTTAAAACTACAATTTACCAACCAAGATTAAAGGCTTTTTTTAGCTCCTGAGTGACTTTTCACATTTATCGAGATAATTATCAATATCGAATAATATGAAATTCTCTATCATGATAACATTGTTGGCCATATCGCCCGGCCCTATGTGAAAGATAATCAAAATTAATCACAGATAAACTTTCTTGTAAACAAACAAAAGTTATGTTTACATTCAGTGTTACTCAACAAAGTATTTGCATATTAGCAAATGCATATCTTTGAGGTCTAACAAATGTGATTCTTGGCATTGACCAGTGGAATAGTGAGTGAATGCTGCATAATGTGGATACATGCGGTGTATAATGACAGGGATGGCAGATTTGACAACCTTCCACAATAATAGTTTTAATATAACTCATTAACATAATTCTCTACAATCAAAAAAGCTCCTTAAGTTATATAAATCAACATCAGTTTGACCTAATGCCTTGGGGTCTGTTAGGCTGTATTGGTGTAACAACTTTTTGCTCCACTCTTGGACAGCTGTCAACAGTCTGTGGTTACAGTTTGTATACAATCATGAACCATTCTCAACATTTGAATGATTAAGTAATACTAATTTAGTATTTTATATACTGTATATATATATATATATATATATATATATAAATCCCATCTCTTTGCTTGTTTGTATCAGTACAATAAGCATGTTTTATAGAGGCTGCAGTGTTTAAATCAAGTCCCAGCATTTCAAATGATCTTGAAAAGGATCATCAGGTTGTATGTAACCTGGTTCACCTCATTATCAAGTGACGACTTCTATACCACTATTAAAACAATCAGGTTAGTGCTCGGCACAATCTGTTCAACAGGAGTGCAGAGTCAGTAACAGTAACATAATAACCCAAGGGAGATTAAAAGAAAACACCACACCTCAGGTGCTAAATGAATTGTGACCCATTGGGATCAATTATGTTACATACAGCCCTTATATAATAATTTGAAGGGTTTTCATTCAAATGACCTCAGGTTAAGTCAGCAATCTAGGAGTATCTGTTTCATACCTCCTTAAAGGAGAGAAATCCACTTACTGTAACAGCAGCCCACCCCATCCTCTCATGACCCATGTAGTCATCTTGTCCACTTGTGACCAGTGACACAGAAGCATGCTATAATAGTTTAGACATGTTCCAAGACAACAATAATTCTCCAAAAATAGGAGCAGGAAGCCAACTTATCTTCTGTCATCCAGCTGGAAAAATACATGTCTATCCTCCCTCAGGTGACCTCACTTGACCAAATATGATTGATATTTCTGTAGACCTTTGCCAACGAGTATTTCCATTGTTTGCTTAACATCTCAGTTTCAAACCATTTAGCCTATTTTATCTCAGCGATCTTCAGCCATCCTTTCGTGACTGAGGTTGATTTTTTGAGAGACATCTATAAAGGGCCATAGTTTTCACCTGTGTATTCCTGGGCAGTCACGGAAAAACCAGGTGTTCTTAACATTCATTACGCTTAGGCAGCTCGGCACTCAAGAAATGAGCTAACTCCTTTTGCAGTCCATATTTAACAGCTGATCTACTTAACTAATGGTCTTGATCCTCTAACATTTCAAATCGACTCTAGAACCTGAATGTCAAAACGAGATCCCAGTGTCCCGGTGTTTCCTAATTGTATAAAATATTGAGTCACTTCAGCATTTACTATGTAAATGTGCACCAAGATATGAGCGTTGCACTGTGGCAAACAGGCTCACAGCAGAGGAAGAATGGAGGGAAAAATGAAAGGAAGGTGCTGAAGTTTGGAAAGGGAGGGATGAGAGAATCTCAGGTGGCACAAAGCCCCATATGGCTGGAGAGCAACAAGAAAGGGAAATAGAAAAGGGTAGCTCTACGGAGTCTAACATGAGAGAAGAATGGAAGAAGACCTAGAACATAGAAGCAGAACAGCAGGAAATGATAATTAGTCTATTCTCTATTCCAAAAGTTGTTTGTTCAGTTAGAGAGGGCTCCTGCTGACGAGAAAAACAATTATATTACAGGTACTGTAATACAGCTTACTGGCACCTGTGATTTGAAAGAAAGGCTACAGTAAAAGTATATCTAAAATATCTACAGACAGCAATGCAAACATACATTTGTACATACAAAATGTGCTCTATGGTTTAATAACACTTTTTGAAAAGGACACCTGTTGCAAAATGACTTACGTGGTGTCACATGGTGTCACAAGTGGTAACACTTTTTTTCTCCATATTCAAGATAAAAGATAGCACCAGTGTTAAAAACTTCAAAACCACCACAACTTGTGCAAAAGAAAGTGCACTCCACCCTCTTTGCCTATCAGGCAATACCACTGCTGAGGCACATCACTTGGTGTTGGTGGAGTCCATCCAATCTGCACACACACATGTGCAGTCCGTCTGTCTTCCTCTCTGACAAACCCACATACCACAGTGACTAACATGTGACTGCAGGCATCCAGAAATAAATCTGAGCAGCCCCATAACAGCTGCATTCTAAGAGGACAGATAGATAAACTGTACAATACTGGAGTGGAGACTGATAGCACTGAAGCATACTTTGTTGTTAAACGTGTCTGCCAATGCTTTCTTTCACCAGGAACAGAGGGTTGCAAATAGCAGAAAATAGGTTGGATACTGTAGTGGGGGCCAAGGAGCACAACAGTCTATAAATACAACTAGTCTAGATGTCTCAAATGTTTTCAATGTATCATAGCAAGGCTTTGGAGTGAAAATATTCAGAGAGTCTATACTGCTTTGATCTGTGCACAGAGCAAGAACACATTAATTACATCCTTCTGTGCCAGCCCTTACAACAAACTTGTACTTGGAACTTCAACCACAATAGACGCTGCTGTAAATGTTAGTGACAAACAGATTAATTAACGATTGTTCTCATAAAATGCGAATAAAGGTACCACTTGCAGCACTTAATTAAGAAGTTAACTACTTTATCTTGTGTGTTCAGTGTGTTCCAACAACTAAATCATACATGTAACAAAGTTTAACAACCATAAGCTTTATCAGTCTTGCACTACTATATACATTTCTATCATACAGACTCGTTATTAAACCCATACATAAATATTACTGTTTGCTGTATGCGTTCGATCATATGTGCTCAGTCAGTGTGTCAAGCTTGGTCAAGTTTCTATCCTTGCAGAACAAGTTTGTGGAAGCACTGTATCCACACCCTCTCTATTTAAAACAGGACAGCCTGTGAAATGGATGTGGATATTACCAGATACATACTGTACCACTGCCAACAACGCATAGCCTCAAATACTCTCTCGCCCCCGTCTCCATTTTCATATGAGTTAAATTTAAACTATCATAAAAACAACCCTAAATATCCAGATGTGACCACACACACTAAACATTTTCTCTATTTGGTAAAAGTAACTACTGTATAGCCTTCAAGTAAAAGAGTGGGGAAAAGAGAGAAGTCCCTTAGTCAGCAGCGCTGAACTAGTGGCTGACCACATGAACCTGAAACTTCTAAATAGAGAAGATTTTGTGAATGATGTGTAGGGTGGGGAGCTTGTGTCTGCATCTGTCTCAACATTTCCCATCATTTGAGACCCCAGCAGGAAAAGACACAGCACTAAGGGATAACATTACCTTACAATACCTAGTCTATCTCAAAGAGTATTTTAAGAAACTGTATGGACTGACAGACACACATGGCATCCAAATACTATGCAACGGGACACGAGACTGACATTTTAGTCCAGTGGGCACAGCTTCAAATTAATGAACACAACGCTGCAACTAGCAACTGTTGTGGAGCTCCCTCCATAAACAATGCTCACGAAAGACACACGCACACACAAACACACACACACACACACACACACACACACACACACACGCACACAACAGTTGGTGACCAATAATTATCTGTGTGCTGAGTATAAACGGACTGTTATGTGTAAAATCTGCCAACTCGTTCTTCCTGTGGGTGTGTTTTAAAACTGAGTCAACACAGACATGAGGCCACCACAAACAACAGATGCATTTAAAATAAAATGTGTGACCTACCAACAGTGAGGCAGATGGCAGCACAAATCAGGAGGGGTAAGGCTTTTTCTTATTATTTTTCATTATCTGTACTTTGAGGAAACATCTAGACATAATAAATGCACCAAGCCTGTGTGGCAATAAATGGGAACAAATGGATTTGTCTCCTCAAGGGTGTGCGTGGTTGTTCATCAATGGGGACTGAACCACCAAGGTTCTGATTTCAGACATGATTGTATCCAGAAATGAAAGGCAGAAAAACAGAAAAGGTCTATTAAACCTGTAGTAGCTTAGTAAAACACTTTGAAGATTAGAAAAACACGAGTGAGGAATGCTATGAATTCAGGATTTATTTGAGCAGTTCCCTCTGAACTCTTCCTCTGTTTTTTATGTTAGTCTGTTGCTTCCTTATTTTCTTCTGTGGGAATGGATACTAAAATTAAGAGCATGTAACAAAACCACATAAATCAGAGACTTCTGGGATTAAGCTCACACAACACACAAGCAAACATATGGGCAGATACACAAACACCAGGCCCAGCCATGGAAAACACCAGTCTGCTAATTAAGACTGTTGTGTATGCTGCAGTGCAGACTTAAAGAGGGAGGACTGTAACTACTCTAGTCTAAATGCAATTACTATACATGATGCTCCAACTCACACAAAAGGATCAAAAATTGAATCGGATGCAAGTTGTAGCCACAAATATTTTCTTTAAAAAATTAACTGTTTTCCGGGAGCTTAGTGTTTCCCCTACCATTGCTTTAACAGGACCTGCTCGGCCCCGCCCTCTGAATGAATTAAACTATATATTTTATTTATTGTCATTTACCTAATTTATGTGCACTAGATTTATTTCAGCTCAGTAAGTATTCACTGCGTTTTTCATCATTTACAGTCATGCTAGTTTCTCTTCTGGGCTGCTTTTCACCAGTGTTGTTACATTATTCCGACAAACTTGGTGAGATCGACTCTCTGATGGCTGAGCGAACGAGTCAACAACGATGGTCACCCCATAGGTGTATATCACCAACAATGCATTGCAGTTACTGTATACATTATATACTGTATACAGCCATGGTTAGGTGGCTGTAATGTACATAAAACTCCTGTTTCTTGATTAGCAGATAGTTTCGTAAGTAAATCTCATTGATAGCTTGATATTTTACTTAAAAATTGCAGTTAATATTTACTTGGACTGCTATACTGTTCGGCTTGTGTGATTTCTTTATTCCCAACATTATCTGTACACACAATAATTGCAAGGTGCCGATGTATTGCAATTATCAGCAGAAGACGCCTTCGCTTACTTGAAATGAGTCTGATGATTTGTAAACAGCAGCGTATCGCCAAGCCCACAACTTGCGGTCGATCCATGTTAGTGTACAAAGGCAGATGCCATCTGCTATGGCAGAAAATTGTGTCCTCTTGATCTTTTATGTATGATCTTTTAATAGTATTATTATTATTATTACTACTATTATCGTTATGTCTTATAGATACATATGTATTGTGTTTTTTATCCTTAACCTTTCCTCTCCTATACTCCTTATGTTAGTCCGTCCACTAGGGTTTAGGTCAGAGCTGTGAGATTGTTTTGGTGTTTTCCCCTCTTGTTGCTCCTCTCCTCTCCTGGATTGTTCATTCAAGGCCGAGAGAGGATCTTTGTTCCCCAAAACATAGAAACCTAGACTGTGTAAATGATGATGCATCCCTTTGCTCGGGGCCAGACGCCCGAAGCCACCCTAGGCGGCAGGTCTCTGAACCAGCTGTATGTGTGTTTAAGTACTTCTCTGTTTATTCTCTTTTGTTAAATAAATTCTTCAAAGACAACGGTTGGTTGTAACTCAATTCTTTGCTTAACCCCTCACTAGGAATATAATTTCCACAACACCATCCATTTAACTCTCCCGTTTCTCCTCTACCAGCTATTCTTCTGCTCTCCAAGTGGCCTATTCACTCCAATGAGAGAAGTGAACATGGACGCATTATGACAGATTCTTCCACCCCACAGTCACCGAAGTAAATGCTGGATCCATTTTTCAAAAGCCACATTTCTTCCGAACATTATACTTAGCACAAATACAGTAATACTGTTGAAGGGACTTTTACATGAACCCATGAATTAAAAGTTTAAACTGAAATAAAACTTGGAAAGTGCCACCCCTACAATGAGGCATCATTCAGGCTACCTTTCCCTCACTACACTCACAGCTGAGATTGCAATGGCAAGGTACAAACAAATTTCACTTCCTTCAATAGAGCACACACACAACAAATACCAGAGACTCAAAATAATATACTGTTGATGTCATCAAAGTGTAAAGAAACCGAACAGAAAAGGATGGTGGAGTCTGGCAGCAGAGGGGCTTCTCCAGATGCAGTGCAGGCCTACTGTTGGTGGGTTTACAGCTGAAGCTGCAGTAAAACACATAAACTTAAAAACCTAATAAAACCTTCTGGATTCACATATGAACCTTGCATTCATCCACAAATCTCAGGCTGTCCAGCAGAGGGGATACTATAATTGCTAAAGGCAGCAGGTCTAATGTATAGTGGGCTCAAATTAAACACACATCAGTCACAATACTGTTTTATCAGGGCGGCAATAGCTGCAAAAGAACAAACACAGTCTCTTCCGTCCTTATTTGTTTGCTTAGTAACTCAGCTGTGCGTGCGTGCATGCGTGCGTGCGAGAGAGAGAGAGCATGATCATAGTTTTATGAGCTGTGCTTCATTAGGACTGGGCAATAGTAAAGTAGCTATCCTCCCAGTGTGATGACGAAAGAAAGATCCCAACACAAAGGGAGTTGTCATAGTAATTTATATGGACAGAAATGTCACACACTGAGCGGATAAAAAGGCATTTTGGTTCCACTGCCAGCTGACTTTGTGACCAGTCCACTTTGTAATTTAGCCAAAAAGCTCTAGAGTGTCTGAAATCACTGTATTTAAGAGTATCTGGTTGAAGGGACCTTTACTTGAAAGATCAGAGGGGAAGTAGACCAAACCTTAATTCACCTCATCAACACTCTTTCTAGCAGTATCACACCCTACTCATGTTGCCACAGAGGAACAGACATGTTTTACTGTATAGCTGCGCTACACTGCTGTTAAGCATTTGCCACACACTTATAGTACACATGGAGTAGCTGAAGAGCTAATGCATGATAGATTTTTATACAATAATTAAGGGTTGACTTAAGATTTTATGTAGTCAGCAACATTTGGCTCTATAATACACAGTTATTACCAAAATGAGCACCCGAGCAGTGCATAATTATGCTGATGCAGGATCATACCTGGTCAGTGAGCTACTCACAAAGACACCAAAACTCTAACTTAAATGTACTGTTCAAAATGCCAGATAAACCAGTCAAACCTGTTTGAAAAATAACCTGAAGTGTGTCCATTGTAATTGAAAAAGTATCTAAATTGAGGCAACTGAAGGCCATAGTGTGATCTTTTATCTCATACCCTGCTATCAATGTAAATGATGAGAAACAAGAACACAAACTTTACTCATACTTAAGTACAAATCAGACGTTGACTGTAAAAACGTAGAACATCTACATCTCTGTATCACAATGGCAGCTGAAAGGTCACGAGCCGTTTACCTCTGACATCAAAACTGCAATGAATGAGTAGTACTGTATGGACATCGCTCTCAACAGCTCACAACTCAAATTTGAAGTCAGGGATGAAACAAGGTTATTTGTTGATGTTATCAGGTGACATTTAAACCCTATGCAATAAAGAAGTTGGATTAATGGAAGAAAACACGACTACTGTACCATATGGTCCTTTGGTTTTCCAGCAGACATTTTCACTTATTATAGTCTGAACAGCCCAGGTGGTACTAATAACATTAACGATGGCTCCCTTGTATTTAAGTGTGCTAGTGAAAAGACATGGCAGAGTGACTGTGAGCCAGTAAACATGATGCCATGGACCCTGAACCTGAACCGGTTAAATGGATTTCAGTGATCATTTATTTTAAATATTTGCACTTGTGCCTTCACTCCTGTGACATTTCAAACTATGACAAGTGTCACTATGTTCAGGTGGCAGCAGCACATCGATTCAGGTGAAGCTGAAAGGACCAAAGACATTACCCAGACAAAAAAAAAGCACATTGTGGACAGCACCTACAGCAGGTTGCTGTTCCACCAGCAAAAGAAGAGCATGCCAGTTTTTCTCCTCTAGCCACCCACTAGACTGTTGCTGTTTTGCTTCAGAGCTATTCATAATTATTGTCTGAGTGGCAAAGAGACTGTAGGCAAATGGAGAGCAAGCTGATGTGGCTGCTGGAACACTCTCTCTGTTGTCAATACTGACCATAGGCTACAATTGCTTGTGTTGCTGTGGACGCTCTTAACCACATTGAATAGGCTGTCATGGAGCTGTAACTAACTGTAGACTAAATAATTCCGCAGTTGCTTGAATAAACAATGAAATCACTGCTATCAGGTAAAAACACCTATTAATGGCAAAACCCTAACAATGACCCAGAACCACAATTATCGAGCCATATAAAATATTGTTTCTGAACTGACACGATGAACTGCACACTATAGTAAGATTATACCAGACATAATGCAACATCAAATGGAAAGCTCAATTTGCGCATGTTTTTTTTTTTAGTATCCAAGTCAATTCGGGTGGTGTTGTTTTTTCTGGAATAAATTTAGCCTATATCTAATTATCCAGAAGCTCGTTTTAAGAAACACAACCCGTCAGAGGAAGAATACAAAAGTTTTTAAGCCTGTAACGTTATTTGTCCTAGAAAGACTTACCCTAAAGGCGGTTTTGAGGACTCCGTCATTGCAGTGATTACGGTGGTATCCAACTTCAGTCGATAGCTGTACTGGGCTCCCAAAATCCGCTGTTGCTCTTAAACTCGGTGGAAATCCATTATGCTATCACCTGCGAGTTAGCATATCAACAATTAATTAATTTGCTTCCGTTAGGGTTTCTAACATATCTCATACCAATAAAACGGCCTGTGTGTTTGACAAGAAAATATCAACTTTATTATTTTCTATTACAGGTTCAACAAGTGACAGTGCGCAGCGATGACAGTCCAGTGTGACCTGAAGCGCAAAGACCGCAAAGTGTACGTGAAGGCAAACTACGACACACGCATAAATCGACACGTTCAAAAACTCCAACTTACTTTAGTCACAACGGCCTCACTGAGCCATTCTCATGGACTGAGTGACTTGTCAAATCCACTTGATATAATCTTCGTATCCCCCCCGGCTGATTTTCCCTCGGGCATGGTCACGTCAGCTGAATTAATAAATACAACATCCGGTATAACCTTTCAAAATAACAGCTCATAACTTATCTTAACTTAACTTATCTAAGCCTATTATTTCGGACATATTATGGGATATAAAACTACACTGATGGGGTTACAGGTGCAGACGAGGAGTTTTACGTTCAGTCTTCTTGTTGGTCCAATTCGTTTTCATACTTTAATGTCGTTAGGCTGCCTCTATAATGCCTCCTAAGAAATTCCGACTTGTTATTTGGAAGGCACTGCTATGTGGTGTCCTGTCTTTTGCAGCTACGTCTGTCTAACTTGACGCAGCTCTCTCCAGCCAGCCTACGTCAGCAGGTCTCACGTCAATCATCCTCATTGGGAATTCAATGGGCGGCGGGCGCCAGCTGGAGAGCGATGGCACGAATATACAAGCACACCACAAACAAACACTCAATAGAATTAGGCCTCACAGCTGAACATAAAGTGATATGGCCTACATTAAATTTAAGAGACATTGTGTTATTATTATTGTTGTTGGTGGTGGTGGTTTTGCTGCTGCTGTTACACATAATTTAACATAGGCCTATAACATACACGTCTAAGTCGTTATTTGAACAAATCTTCTATGCATAGGCTAATTTCTCATTAAAATTCTATATTGAGAATTCAAATATTTTCTCCCGGCATGCTTTGTGCTGTCTTGCTCAGGCACTATGCTCAGGCAACGCCTCCATTCACAGTTAAAGTACGATTCACCACCACAAGAGGTCTCTCATAGACCACGCTACGATTTTAGTGCTCTCGACGGGGTTAGATATCAGATAGTGAGCAGAGTTGGGCAGCATTACTATAGGCTACTATAATAACACATAGTGTAATAATAACAATTATATAATAATATTCTTATTAATAATAATAACAAAAGGAAGAAGACGAAGAAGAATGCCTCTATAACAGCTATCAATTAGCAAAATCAGTGCAGCCTGAAACATGACACCGTCACGCAGCATCAATACTAAAATATCATCACACAGACACCAAATTCACACCTTAAAGTAATAGGCTTATTCTATAGTCTATGCATAAAATAGGGATCTCTCTCTACATAGGCCTAGAAGCTTATGATCCTGATCATTCAAATGAAAAAGCGTGAACGTCGCACAGCATTGTTGGTATTTTGAATGACGTGATCAAATAGACTGAGTTTCTTTCAGCAAATAGCCTATATAGGCAAGTTTGAGGCTTTAAGATAAAATCATTAGTCTTCTGTAGCCTACAGTCTTCTGCATGTCATTGTGTTATTTTGTCTTTTTATAGCATTTTAAGCGTATGTGAGTGTCAGGCCCCTGATAAAGATCTCCTCACACTTACAGACGAACAGGAAACATCATCTGCACATCTCGTTCTGTACTGTATTAATAGGGGACTGCTGAGTTTAAGCGTTAGTTCCTCGCTATACATTTGAGGACACCACATCCATAAATATCCGGACGAAGAAATAAGGAGCCCTGACCTGCCAACTACACCCGATAGGAGAAGGCATCACTGAGATATCACCATGTCAGGTGAATACATTTTAATAATGATGATCTGTTGAAGAAATATTTGTGCGTGATATGTTGTGATCCTTGAGACTTATAGGCCCGTCCGTTTTCAATTTAAATCTAAATGCTGGAATGCAATATAGGCTACTTCCTTTCTTTGGGTTTCTATTTGGATCTTTACAGGTATCTGCTAAGGTAGACAAAATAAAACAGTTCAAACGAATTCACTTCGGAAGTAATTGCCACTTCAAACACTTAGAAATCTGTGTGAAACCCATCTAGAACGCATAAAATACTGATATCAGCCAAACAGACTAAATAAAATAGAAGCTCTCAGTGCATGTGCTGAAATTGGCATGGATATAATAGACAGTATCACAGCAAGTTGTCTGAATAGGCATGTAAGAGTGTAACCACATATAAACCACTTTGACACCAATGTTTGCAATGGTGTTAAAAGTCCATTTTCTTAAAGTGTTCGCATTATTTTGTCTAGCCGTTAATGTGTAGGCATGACAAAAGTTTCCCAGCCAGGGAATAAATTAGCCTAACATTACCTGTGAAGACCAGCAGGTGGCGTAATAACCTCCATTATCAATTGATTTTAAGGGGTGTTCCACGGCCAAAACTCAAATGATGATGGTAACAACCCCTGGCAGATAGTTTGGGTTTTGTTTGCAGATGGATTAAGTAACCTACATTTTATTTTATGTTTTGTTTTGCAGCAAAGCTGCTGGAGGCCTATTGTGTTTGTTCTCATTATTTGTCTTTTTACCACTTTTCTCTAAAACCTATTTTTGCGAACTCGTTTTTGCCAATCAACTTGAAACTTTGGCAGGATCCTCTACGGACGTCGCTGATCAAAAGTTATCAAAATAATTTTGATACGTCAATCTGTTTTTTCCCCCCATAAATTTTAAATCAAAATTGTCTTAGGCTATTGTAACCAAACTTGAGGCGTCTGTTCAGATGCACAGTCCAAATCTGCTGAGCAGAACTAAGGGGCACTACACTTTATACTTAAACTTTATACCTGGTAATTCATTATTACTGGGTATGAACATAATTAACTTCTATCTTCTATATCTCCACAAGTTTTTGTTCAAACGCTACCAAAATCAACACAGACGATGTCTGTGTATAGATGGCCAATATCAAGTGTATCAAAGGGTTTTCAAATCGGTCAAACGGTGAGTCTGCAGTGATAATCATTATCTTGCTGTAACTTTTACAGTAACTTTAGTAGCATATGCACAACATTTTCTTTTTTGCTCAGTGTTGGATCAAAACCAGCAGAATGATGTGTGATTTTTGTAAGAATCTCACCAGCATTTTCACTGACAAAACTATCCAGGTGTGGCGCATGTCATACTACTTGTAAGAGCGTCGGAAACACCCTCTCACCAGTAGATCAGTCAGTAAGTCACCTACTCTGGAGATCTAAAGATCCAGGACTCAAATCCTCAGGTGACCAAGTCACCAGTTTAATCTCTTAAATCATCTGCCTCTGTTCTTCGCCTCTGAAAATTTCAAATGTTTCATTTTTCACGACTAGCTAGGATCCCGATCATTGCCATTTGCGGCTAAATTTAATTTTTTGTTTTAATTTATTGTTGTGTTTCTGCCTTTACACTAATACAGTGTGGTTAAATTGCATATAGTCAAACATTAGCCAAGCTGGCACATTTACAGAAATGTTTTTTTAATGTGCACCGTCTTTTTAACCTTAAACGGTATAAATGAAATTAAATAAACATTACATTTCTTTTTGGCGCTAACAGCACAGAAAAATGAATGACATTTAAAAACACTGTCTTTCCATGAACAGGGGCCATAGTAGTAGAAAAAGTAGCTCCTATGAAAACGCTTGAGATGATATAACGTTAAATTCTATTCACCTCCACTAGCAGCATTTGTTTACAGGTAACCTGACCGTTTTAATGTATTTTATTGTTTATGAATTACAATGAAAATAAGGTAAGATGCTGTGAATGTTGAAATTTAAAAATCTTTTTCTGTCTGCAGATTATGATGCAAATACCACCGCCATCTCCTATAATTATTTATCTTATTATGATGACATGGGTATTGGAGACTTCAGTCCTTGCAACTACGACCATGTGGGAAATTTTGGCAGGGTGTTTCTGCCCACTCTCTATAGTTTGGTTTTCATCCTCGGCTTCATAGGTACGTGTGTGTGTATGTGCGTGAGTGAGTTAGAGACCATAGCCTACGTCACAAAGCCGAAATACATGCACAGTAATCTCTAAGATGTAACGTTCGCCCCCTTCTCTCCAGGTAACGGCCTAGTGGTGTGTGTCCTAGTGAAGCACAGAAACCAAACCAACTTGACAGACATCTGCCTTTTCAACCTGGCACTCTCCGACCTCTTCTTCGTCCTCACGCTGCCTTTCTACTCTCACTACTCCGTGGTCAGCGAATGGACTTTCGGAGGCTTCATGTGCAGCTTCATCGCCGGTTTGCACAACATCGGGTTCTTCAGCAGCATCTTCTTCATGGTTGTCATGACGCTGGATCGCTATGTCGTCATCATGCACGCGCACACCGTGGCACGATATCGCACCTTGAGGAAAGGCATCGCTCTGACCGTGTTGGTCTGGATGCTCAGTTTGAGTGTTTCCCTACCGGCTTTCATCTTCACAAAGATAACAAACGAGTCCGGCGTGGTGCGTTGTGCCTACCTCCCGGAAAACGATGGCTGGGAGACTTACAACCTCTTCGCAACAAACATGCTGGGTCTCGTGATTCCCTTGTTGGTGATGGTAGTTTGCTACTCCAGGATCATCCCCACCCTGGTGAACATGAGGACTGCAAAGAAGCACCGCGTTGTCAAGCTGATCTTGACCATAGTGGTTGTCTTTTTCTTGTTCTGGGCCCCATATAACATTTGCCTTTTCTTGAGGTTTCTGAAATCTAAAGGTAAATTGTTGCTTGATTGCAAAAAGGAAGGGCAGTTAATGGTGTCAGTAACAGTGACTGAGACCTTTGCCTACACTCACTGCTGCCTGAACCCCATCATATACGCCTTTGTGGGGCAAAAGTTTATGAAACGAGCTGTGCACCTGCTGAGCAAATGGGTGCCCGGGAGTCACTTCAAAGATTTGTCAGACAGCTCATTCAGGAAGAGCTCAGTCATGTCCAGGTCCTCGGAGGTCACCTCCACTTTCATCAAGTAGGAGGTGGAAGTCAGAGTAATGTGTTTTTATGGACATCACCTGCAGAGCCTGGCATGTTTTTATCCTGGTAGCCTTGTTGTTACTGCCAGCCATTGTTCAAGTGTTATTCATCAGCAATGTCCTGTACCTGTACATGTCATTATCTTTAGACCTTTTTGATTTCATTTGTTCCTTGAATTTCTGCTGGAATACAGTATTTTGTTCTGACCACAATTCAAGTGTGACCTGATAAGCATCATCATCTTCTGTATGATGTCAGGTATTTTGTAAATAATTTAATGCCCCTCCTTTTCTGCTGACATTGGAGAAAATAGTCGCACATCTTGACTGAAAGCATGACTTGTTTGAAACAGCTCGTAACCACAGAGTTTGTTTGTCTGTGCCTAATGTGTTTAAAACATGTCCGCCATTTTTTTCCTTTTTCACACATTGGTTGATGAGCCTGCAAGGTGGTGAAAATAACATTCATACTACTGTATATGGTATAGCTACCTTTTTTTTAAAGAGACAAAATGCTATTTTATAAAATTTAATTGTTTTTATCACTTCGATTGTGGAAAAGGTTTGTCCATTCAAAAGTCTGGCGATGAATCAAAACTACAAAAGCTGTAACCAACACAGGGTTATGTGGCACATTTTAAACATTTAGATGTCGTGATTCATCATGGCACCTGGAACACATTTTGGCTCATGATACATACCCGTCAGTGTTCAGATATTTTCTCAACATTGTTTTGTCCTCACATTTGAATATATTACATTCATTTATCTTTTATCCAAAGCGATTTACAATTGCTATGTGTCAGAGCTCGCACTCCTCAGGAGCAATGGAGGGTTTGTGGGTCTTCCCCAGGGACACACTGGTGGTGGGAATCCCAATCTCCCACACTAAAGGCATGTATCTTATCCAAAGCATCATTACCATCATCATATGTACATTTTATTGCATATTTCTGTTTTCATTGTGAAAACATTCTTCTTTCTCAGATTATTTTTACACACACACACACACACACACACACACACACACACTTGATGCTGATTACTCTTTTTTTTGTTATGATTTGTTGTGGTTTACCAATGAGATTATTAAAGTGTCACAGAGTACCAAACAATGGTAAATGGTCTGTACTTGTATAGTGCCTTTCTAGCCTTTCCCACACTCAAAGCACTTTTCAGAACATCACATTGGGACTTTATTTGGGGTTCAGTGTCTTGCCCAAAGATACTTCGACACAGACCTCATAGTTTGCGATATTCATTGACACATGAGCATCAAATCCATATCTAAACTAGTGATGGTTGTTGAAAATTATGCTTGTACCTCTGACATTACAGCATATTCAAGGGGACAAAAATTTTAATAATTGCTGTGGATTTCATTCAGATTTGGAGAACTACTTTTAGGTCTGAAATAACAACCGGTGGGCTTCAAAAGGTTTGATTCAGAGGCCTTTCAGACATGACTCACTAAATGATGATTATATTTGAAAAGTTCAACTTAAAGGGTGGGAAAGTCCAGTACTATCTCTGGATTTCCTCACATCTACACATGAATGTTTATCAGATTGCCTCTTCCCAGAGGGAAAATCCTTTGCTCAGAAATTGTCTTCACTTTAACTCTTGAGAAAGAGCTCTCAATTGTATATATTTGAGATCACTTCAATCTGAATTGTTGCTCTTAAAACCCTCTTAGGAGCAAAGATGAGATAAGGAGAGATTAAGGTTTTGAGACTTAGGTTTGACAAATGGATATTGAACTGAGATTACAATATGATAAATGAAAGTTGAGCTCATCATTGTAACTTTGAGTTCATTAATGACTTGCTTATTGCTAATAAAAAAGCATTTAGGAGCAAGCAGGGGAGATTTTAGTGAGCTCAATTGTATTGCATTAGTCTAGAGATCCTTGCTGGAGGCTTGTCCTGAACTGGATTTGAACGCCTGCTGTTCAGAGGGCGATGACACTGCCACTTCGACCATTCAGCTAAAATGAACAGTGATGGAAAATCCTCTCCTATCACAATTAGTGTGGTTGAAAAGGTTGGTGGACCCAAATGTAGGTAGGTACAGTTTGAAGATTTATTTTAAGGCAAACAAAAAGCGAGCACACTTACAAGTTGAGTGGCTGAGTCCAAAGAAATCTAAAACAATCACAGTCCAAACAAACAAGGTGATCTAACAGAAAATCCAGAAAGGGTATGATCCAAAATCCACATAACAAACAGGGAACAGGCAGGGCATGACAAGCTATGATGACCAGACATAGGCTTAACAGAACAAGCAAACATTTATAGAGGGACTAACCGGCAGGGCGGGAACAACACAGGTGACAGGCAATCAGAACAATCAAGCACACAGATACACAGGCAGGCAGAGTGATCACAGGGGAAACAGGCAGACAGGCAGGCAGAGGGATTACTGGGTGGAACAGACAGAAGCAAATCTAAATGCAGAATATAAACATCATAAAGCAAAACTAAACACAACAGGAAACAAGCAGATTGAAACATTAACAAGTTGTAAAACACAAGACAAGAATTTAACTGGAACTCAACACAGAACAGACAAGACAGACTAACACTTCACGACTTTCAGCGTCGGCCGATCGCTGTGCTGTTCAGACTACACAACTTCGCCTTCTTGTGACGGGAATCTTGAAGTCGTTATGGCGTTCACACTATGTGACTGATCAGTGACAGGGGGTCCATCAAGTCTGGACACAGATGGGGTAACTGCGTCCGCATGGTCCTAAAACATTAAATAATTGATAAAATTGATTGTGTTCTCAACGGTTTTTATTAGAATTTGTTTATTAAAAGGCTATGGCCTACATATAATTATGGACCAGACCTCCATGACCTCGTAGCTGGTTATGGCCATGGGAACAATCCTTCCATCCTCTTATAGCTGAATTAGGCAGTCAAATGTTTAATTTTTTTCCTTTATATGTCCTCCTCTGTCATTGGCAGAAATTATAGAGAAATGTGTTTTTACATACCTCAAAAAGACTTTCTATCAGAAAGGAAGGTATTTCAATGTACAACTGCAAGACTGCAATCTCGAAGTATATACAGTAAAATGCATAATTTTAAATCTGCATGTAGTTAGTTATCCTGCACTCAAATTGTCATTGTGAGGAATTATTTATTTAATGTTTTTCCAGCAAAGCAAAATTAAAGAATAAAGTAATTTCCCTAACATTTTAGTGTTGTTTTTTTTATAAATATGTAACATGCTTTATAGCCGACTTCTTGTGAATTTAATCTCATATGTTGTGTTAACACCTTATTTTGAAAACCGGATGTTGTGACATGTGTATCCTCATGCTAAATTCACCAAGTCCGTCACAACTTGATAAATGATATCATATGGGGTACTCGTATCCAAGGCCGGATTAGTATCCCCCGGGACCCTCTGCTGCTCCCTAACACCCACACCCTGATAACAAAGCTATTGACACCCAGCAAACTACAGGCACCTTATAGAGCCTTCGCCCCACCAAACTGAATCCACAAACACGCACACACGATGCTAAGGTCCACCTTACTTAGGCTATTTGAACTTCCAGCCAAGCTGGCATGTCAAACCACACACATATTGGTGAAAAAATTGGATGACTAGTCCAGCTGAGCAGGCAGCAAGGATGCCTGTCCAGTTCAATAAACCAAGTTACTGCCATCTCACTCACAAATCACAATACAATGATGAATTCAATCATCCCAAGACAGTGTATGGCTCAATACTTTGGCAAAATAGTGTTCACTGAAAATCACCCAAGCAGAATCACACTAGTAATTCTGAACCAGGTTCCAGTTTGGGTTCAGGAGGCAGACACCACATTTAAGAGTAGGCTTAAGACTGTCCTCTTTGATAAAGCTTATAGTTAGGGCTGGCACAAGTTAGTCCTGAACCATCCCTTAGTTATGCTGCTATAGGCCTAGACTGCCGGGGGATTTCCTATGATGCACTGAGCTCCTCTCTCCTCTACTTTCTCTCCCTCTGTATGCAACCTCATCCCATTATTGCATGTTACTTCTCACACACACAACTTCTCCCCTTTCCGGTAGTCTTGTGCTTTCTCGTCCCTCTCCTCTCTCCTCCTATCACTTCCTGCAGGTTTTCTGGTTCTGGAGCTGTGGAGTCTGGATCTGTGGCTGCGGGTCACCTGCTGCCCCCGTGTTCCTGCTCGACACCCTCTGCTGCAACAACTATTGTTACTAGTCCTATTGTTATTATTGTTATTATAATCATTAACATTACAATTATTATCATTAACACTACTTTAAATATCTGTACCATTTTTCATTTAGTCTATAGCAACATCACCTTTACTGTCTGTACCTCTGTGTGGATATTGTGTAGGCTGCCTCCCTCCCCTCTCTCTCTCCTTCCATCCCTCTCTCTCTTTCACTCTGTTCCTCTCCCGCCCTCTCTGTCTCTCTCTCTCTCTCTCTCTCACTGTTGACCACTGCTTCCTGTACGATAACAATTGGCCACATAGTGAGAAGAGAAAAAAAAATCAGTTTATAGATTAATTAATTAACTACAATAACATGGTTAAGGATGCGAGAAAACACTATTTTTCTGAACTCATTACTACACATAAACACAATCCCAGGTTTCTGTTTAAGACTGTGGATCAGCTGGTAAACCCAACCCCTCCTTGTGCCTCAGCTGGAAGTAATGACCCTGTTGTTATTCTAATGCTTTAGTTAAACGTTTCATATACCATTTCCTACTAAAACATTCATCCACACGCTCGTGTGTATAACCAGCTTCCTAGCAAAGTGGTAAATCTCAAAGTTGAATGTCTACTGTTTTCTCGTACGATCCGAGCTCCACCAGGGGACAGAAAAGGTATAACACACAAGTGTTTAAAACTTGGCTTACACCAACTATGAGAGACAAATATTTATCACCATGTAATGGTATAAACGAATTCTTTGCTGCCACGCTTACATCTAAATTGTCTCTTGAGTTAAAACCTGTAACCATCAAGTTTACACTGAGAACATGTAGTTAGGCTTTTTTAGGTTTTTTTATATAACCATTATAACCTTTAATCCTCTAGCGTTTAGTCTTGTTTTGCTTGTCTTTATCCGAATGTTTAGAACTGAGTATTTTTCAAATGTTGATATTGTGGAGAGAGAGATTAAATGAAAATACCACTTCCTCCCACTCTCCAAAGACATGCAGGCTAGGTTAATTGGTGTCTCTGAAATTGTCTTTAGGTGTGAATGTGAGTGTGAGTGGTTGTCTGTCTATGTGTGGCCCTGCCATGGACTGGCGACCTGTCCAGGGTGTACCCTGCCTCTCGCCCAATGTAAGCTGGGATTGGCTCCAGCCCCCCCTCCAGCGGTTGACAATGGATGGATGGATGGATGGATGGATGGATGTTCCCACCACCTGTCAGCGTTGGTTTCTTTTAACCATATCCACGACCTTTCCCTAACCTTAACCAGATAGCTTTAGTTGCCTAAATTTCAAATCTAAAAGATATGGAAGATGAGAAAACAGTACTGGTCAAAAATGATGCCTTCTTGACAAATAGGGGTGGTGTCAGAAAATGCTGTATGGGATGTTTTCAATTTTGTCGTTGAGTTTCGAAGACTTGTAGCTCCTACCAACAGTCAGTGTTGGTTTCTATTAACCATGATTGTGATCCTCCCCCTACCACAACCAAGGTGCTTTATTCGTGTTAACCAAACATCCATAAGGTGTACAATCAGAAAATTGTGAATAATATGAATCATTTTGTCACGGTCATTAATAAACAGTGTTATCCAGCTAAAAGGTGTGTCAGATAAGTAAACACTCATGTGGGTCATTATCTATTTTCTCATTTAGTTTGAAGGACTACTAAGAAAAAAACAATATTATCTTCCATGCCAGGAAGTCAAACAAACCAACTGCATCCTGCCTTCTTAAGCTACACAAACTGTGGCATATTGTGTTTCTATTTCTGTCTGTTTCATCTTGTTAATCAATTGCGATGATCAATAGCACGGTGGACCTTGCTACATCATGTTTCCAAGGGGGACTATGTATCAGCATAATCAACATGGAACAGAAGCAGACCGAGAACAGAGAGAAGGCCGCCTCTCCTTAATGTTAATGAATGAGGCGAGTTGCTTGTAACACATCACAGTGTAATTAATTGATACGGGCTGAGCATCAACGAGCACAGGGCATATTAGATGTGCTACTTAATGTGACCGGGCAAATCCAAGCACCTTATCGATCAGCCGCTTAATGTTCTCAAGCTCAGCTTCAACCCTCAACCTCCATTTCATTTTACAGTCAGGCAGGATTTAGTGCAGCTGCAGGCAATACAATGATAAAAAAAAAAAAGTATATTGTCACCTTTATCCCTCTCCTCCCAGGTTCAAATCAATGAGTGTTGCTGATGGCTAAATGCTAAGTATATCCACTGCTACAAGAGAAATATGTATTGATAAGTCCCTGATTTGGGGTTCTGGAGGGTACAGGAGCAAAGACTGATGGTGAGGAGGAGACAGACGAGAAAGGAAAGGTATTGATTAGCACTCCCGTTCAAAAGGTCCAACGACAGTGACTTCTTGGCTCCGCATTAAACAATCCGATGAGTGGAGATCAATGAGGTGTCAGGGAGGGAGCTACCTCTAAGAGAGAGGTGGTGCTGGTGTGGTGTAGGGGTGTGTGTGTGTGTGTGTGTGTGTGTGTGTGCGCGTGGGTGTGTGTGTGTGTGTGTGTGTGTGTGCGGGTGTGTGTGTGTCTGCTTATACACAGGTGGGAGCAGTGAGTCATGACAGTTACTAAGCTTTATTCATTAATTAGGCTAGTCTTTTTAATCAGGACACATGGCTGGATTACGGAATGGGCCAACCCCTCAGAGATCCAGCGGCCCCATGGGATCAGGTGGCCCTAAGCCTCAGCCTCTATGAGAAATAGCAATTTTTCACTGGATAGTCAAAGGGCACAGTCAAAAACTGAAGGAACAGCATTCACATTCACTTCAAATATTAGATTCTTGTTGGGCGGTACGGAGGCCCAGTGGATAGCACTGTGGCCTCACAGCAAGAAGGTCCTGGGTTCAAACCCCGGTCGTCCCGGCCTTTCTGTATGGAATTTGCATGTTTTCCCCGTGTCTGCGTGGGTTTCCTCCGGGTGCTCCGGTTTCCCCCACCATGAAAAACATGTTAGATTAGACTGCCCACTGCTCCCTTCAGGGATGGGTTAAATGCACAGGGTGAATTTCGCTTGTATACTTGCTTGTAAAGATCTCCTCCTAACTCAGACTATTAGCACAGTGGGAATGCACATGTTGAGCCATGCTATACCGTGTGGTGGTTAGTCAATGTCCCCGTGTTCCATCCCGCCCCGCACTGTCACACCTTGGCCATGCCTCATGCCGTTGTTGCCCTCCAACTCCTGTTGCACTTTTTGTCATGCTACTGCCACCATCATATCAAAATGTATTTTCGTCCAGTAACATTCTGCAAAATTTACATTCCCATCTGCCTCACCTGTAGGCCTACTTATAGTTTAGTGCTAATTAGCAAGTGTTAGCATGCTAAAATGCAAAGCTAAGATGATGATGTTATGAGCCAACAGTATCTCCACCGTCACACCACACTTCACATCGATGCCCACACATGCAGGAAAGTTTGTGGTTCCAGAACAGGCCTTTTTAGGACCCCCAAGGTGGACCATCATACTCTACTTCGAGTGCTTGCCGATGATGATGTTTGTGTGTGTGTGTGTGTGTGTGTGTGTGTGTGTGTGTGTGTGTGTGTGTGTGTGTGGTCAGCCCAGAAAGAGACACTGGGTGTAGCTTTACTCTCCGGTCCCGCTGCCAATCATTCTCCTGCACACCTTGCCCTGCATTCCTCTAATCAAGCCTCTGCAGTATATCAACCTCATTTCTTCCCCTCATTCTCTGCCAGATTGTCAGTTTCCCTCAGTAAGCTAAAACATGCTGCTCTAGAAGTGATAAATGTGTGTCTTTATTAGTATTACCACAGTGCACATGTGTACAGTCTATGGTGCAGACACAAACCATCAAAAGTCTCTACAGCGGTTACAGACAACTGACAGCTGATCCAGCTGCCGGCATTATCAGAACCACACGCTGTTTCACGTGACCCTTTGGAGGAAAGGACTTCTATTCTCACTTTTCGTCTTTCAAGTCTCTTAATTGCATCCACGTCTCTTTCACTTGCGTCTTTTCCAAGCCAGGAGAGACGGAACAAGAGAATACGTTTGTAGAGACATGAGACGTCCTTTCCTCCAAAGGGTCAGGTAAAGCGACGTCCGTTTCTGATGGTGGCGGCAGCTGATCACAGCTGGATCGGCGGGCAGCCGGCTCTAACAGCTGTAGGCCGAGAGACTTTTGTGGAGTTGGATGTACTGTGTTGGTACTAATAAAGTCTCACTCGCGGAGCCGCCAGCTGCTTTCATCAGATGCTTTGCTCGCTTCATTAGATACTTTGGTGCAGTTTAGTGACTTATCCGACTCCTTACGTTATGTTTTATCGTCGTCTATTTGGACTGAACACAGGAATGAGCAGCCTCACATGTGACTGAATAGAAATGGCGATAAATGATGTAAAACGTGTTTCTTGCTGACAGACTCTCCGACTCTCTCTGACTTTAAATGTCTCCATAATAAAAGTTGATGGGAGAAATAAAAGAAAAATAAAATCTTTCTAATAAATGAAGAAAGTTGTGTGGGGGGCTTTTGTTGTTCAGACCTACAATGAACACAGATTTTAACAAGACAGTGAATCATAAAACAACTCAGATATAAGACTTTATAAGACTACACTTTACTGTTATCTGTCCTGATGTATCAGATCAGTCCAATCAGCTGCAGCGTCCAATCAATATAACGGCTACCCAATAAAAGGGCGTGTCGGTCAGTAAAAGACTTCCGTGAAGGCTGCACTGGTGTATCCTCGCTCATAGCTCCTCAGACATCGTTCTTTGCTCCTCGCTCCTCGGAGCACAAATAAGAGCTTTGGGACGGCCTGCAGAGCGGAACAACTTCCGGTTCAATGAGGAGCGAGGAAGCACCCCTTGTTTCCCTCACATGGTTTTTCTTTCTGTGGTGGGACTAAGATGCAAGGAAAAGACACACGTTAGGGAAATGTGAATGCATTTACAAGACTTGAGATGCAACCTCTGTCTGGCACTTTCCATCTCCCCTCTGCCTGATCATCAGTGTTGCCTATGTCCTGTATCACCTCACCTGAAGCAAAGACCCCCTTTGCCAACATCAACTTTAATACAAACTTTAATGGAAAATAACAAATATTCATCTTTAAAAATGAGCAGAGGTGCTATTACGCACAGAAAAACCTGTTTCATGAATAAGGCTAGTGGCTGGTTTAGGCCGTAATCTACCAATTAGATAACAAACTCAAATTTTGGGGTTTCAAGTTTACCATCTTGGCTGGATCATCAGATCCAGACTTCTGTTTAAGAAGACTTCTGTTTTCCTGTGTTAGAAACAGTGTGGTTGTTCACAGTAAACTTTAAAATTGTAATTTACATCAGGAAATAATACTTTGCCCAACCAGTGGCTCCTCTTCCTTTAATTCTGTCAGGCAGGTTGAGAGAGGCTGCACCAGTTATATCAAATAACTAGAGTGCTTTCCTTTCTGCAAGAGCATGATTATTAATGAGGCTCCTCCAGGCAAGTACAGGCATGAATGTACAAGTGTCTCTTTCTGGGCTGAAAATTTTGAAGCTTTGAAGCAAAATGTGTAACTTTTACATATTAATGGTGACTCGCAATGAGAGCAATTGCTGTTGACATCTAATAACTGGATGTTGCTGTTGTTGAAAGAGAAATCTAGTGCAATAAAAGGTCAACTTTTCAGAAACTAATCTTGATGAATATTACTTTTATTCACTCTCAGAAATCACCCCACTTGAAGTAACTGTGAGATGAAAATGTAGATCAGACAATGAAGGTCAGATTCAGGGGCATCTCAGCCTTAATAAAAGTTATTGTTATTCCTCTCCTGTAGTTGTGTGCTTTCTCGCCTCTCTCCTCTCTCCTTCTGTCGCTTTCTGCAGGTATTGCTTGCACTGGAGCTGTAGAGTCTGGATCTGTGGTTGTGGGCTTCCTGCTGCCCTGTATTCCTGCTCAACACCCGCTGCTGCAATTGTTATTATTGGTCATATTATTGTTGTCATTACTGTTGGGAACGTGTACTTGGTGGCCAACGGATTTTCGCTTTGAAATAAAAAAAAAAAAAAAAAATGAAAAACGTCTTGTTTCCCAATCACCATTAGGAAATAGGGAAACAAAAAATAGAAAGCACCCCATTTTTCATTTTGGTATTAAAAGATGGTAAAGGTAAAAACTTTTAAAGTTTTAAAAATGTTAGCGCAGAATTGAAGTAAAACACAGAACCCTCCTGCTTTGTAACTCTATTTGAACAAACTAGATAGCCTATTTGGTCAGTGATTCAGAGGTTTGGAGCCAGGCTAACTTATAGCAAAAAACAAAAACTAATTTTAGATGATGCTGAGATGCCATAAATATAGAATTAAAATGAAAATACAAACAGTGGGATGAGATCTTTCGGAGCTTAATGGAAACATTAAAGCCGATATAAACTCCCCTGCCTTAGTGCCTTGTGGAAAAGAGAAGGAAACAAAGGTTGTATCTTTGGGCCAATTATATATTATATCTATTTTAGCACAGGAACATTTCCCAAACCAGAAATGACTGATGCAGAAAGAAGAGGTGAGCAACATCTCCTCCCCTTCCTGTCCCAATGTTCCAGCAGTCATCCTGTTGGAGACGAGTCTGTGCGAGAGATAATGCCAGCTGGAGTTAACATACGCAGGGAGGAACAGGGAGGAAAGACAAAGCTAAGTGAACAAAGAAAATACACAGTTAAAAGGGCAGTAGGCCAGTCGATTGTGCTCAATCACTTGAATATTTGTGATGCTGAAAAATTTCTTTCAGTCAGCCTACTCACGTGGAAAAGAATGTATGAGAATGTAGAATATGCATTAATGTTATTGTTTGGCGTCTAGGCTCTGACCTCATCGATCCCCATGAGGAAGCACCACAGCAGGTAGACTCAGAGCCTACAAGGTGGAGGTAAAGCTTTTGAATGGGCTCTATGAACAGCAGCGGTGGAAGTAGCAGTGTCAGCATAGCTTTGAGGTTAGCAGTGTGGCAGCAGGCATGCAGCTAAAGAATGAGCAGTGACGCTTCGAGACATCATTTTACCGCTATTTATTTAGCAATTATTGATGGGTTTTTGCCCAACTGTGGCCACTACTTTAAAATCACCTCATATATAGAGTGGTTATTTGAGGGACTGTTGCCTTTCTGGCATCTCGAACCAGTCTGCCCATCCTCTTCTGACCTCTGACATCAACAAGGCATTTTCGTCCAAGCAAATGCCGCTCACTGGATATTTCCTCTTTTTCAGACCATTCTCTGTAAACCCTAGAGATGGTTGTGTGTGAAAATCCCAGTAAATCAGCAGTTTCTGAAATACCAACTACCATGCCACGTTCAAAGTCACTTAAATCCCCTTTCTTCCCCATTCTGATGCTCGCTTTGAACTTCAGCAAGTTGTCTTGATCACGTCTACATGCCTAAATGCATTGAGTTGCTGCCATGTGATTGGCTGATTAGCTATTTGTGTTAACAAGCAATTAAACAGGTGTACCTAAATAAAGTGGCCGGTGAGTGAATGTTCTTTGGTAATAACAGCGGAACCTGTTAACAATAACACAAAGACTTAGTGTAGTAATATATAATTTTACAAAACTCTTTTGAATACGCTTTGGCAGGAGAAACAAGTGAGGAGTCACAGAGAAAGGGACATGCAGTGAATACAAAGGGTGAGAGAGAACAAAGAGTAGATGGTGTCTGTGGTGTGAATTATTTATTATTATTAAATTATTAATGTTGTCAACATTCATTTTTAGATGTTTCGTGATCATGTTGGCATCTTCTGTGTTTCCAGATTATAATGTGGATCATTCATTGTAACATTTAACCAGATTCTCGTGTATTACTGCTTGACAGATCATTTATGCTTGTCACAGTTTGCTCCTCAGTCACTCTCTTCAGCCATGCTCTTTCCTCCCCGGCCCTCTGCATTGATCTCTGTCCCTGTCTCCAGCTCCAGTCCTCAAGCTGTCCATCTGATGCCATGGTCAGCAAACTAGTTACTAGTGGTTTTGGCCCTGTAGGCAGGTGCTAAATCCTGCTGGAACAGTCTCCATAAAGCTTGTCAGCAGATGGAAGCGTGAACTGCACTAAATCTCCTGGTAGATGCTGCATTGACTTTGGACTTCATAAAAGTGGACCACCACCAGCAGATGAAACTTCATACTGGACTTTTGGATTCAGAGAAGTCCATCCCTTCTCTACTTGTCCTCTAGACTCATTTCCGAATGAAATGCAAAATTTACTTTCATCTGAAAAGAGGACTTTGGACCACTGGCTCTGGTTCAGCAGTGGCTTGACACTTGACACTAGACTTTGCTTTGCTTGACAATCCCCTCAAGGCTGTGGTCATCCCTGTAGCTTGTGCATCTTTTTCGACCACACTTTAACCTTTCTGTCAACTTTCCATCAATATGAATTGATACAGCACTGTGTGAACACCCAGCCCTTTCAGCAGCCAGCAGTTGTGTGTACTGAAGAAGTTCCAGTAAACCTTGTCAGGTCGATATTTAATTCTTTTTTCTAATATTCTAGTATATTGGGATATGGATTTTATTCAGCTGTAAGCCGAAATTGTCAGGATTAAAACAAAAAAGGCCAGAAATATATATATTAAAGTTTCACTTTTTGAATAAAATTACCGAAATAAATAAACTTTTCCACATTCCAAGAGATGCGCCTGTTCACTTTCTTTCTACATCTTAGTTGCCTTGTTGGTTTTTGCATTTAAGTTTTTATTATTTACATCTGTATCTGCCTGCCTATCAGTCTGCCTCTTTGCCTACTTGTTCTGCCTGCCTACCAACACCTGCCTGTAAGCCGGTAAACAATAAATCATTGCACTATACAAGTTTGCCTGTTCTGCTTTTGCCCTGCATAACCCACCATGACAGAATGAACTGGTCAACCTTTTTCATGGATTGACTTTGGTATAATAATAGTAATCTTTATTTATAGATGTCTGTGAAGATTCTCAGTCATCCAGGTCATAGTTATCCAACGAAGGTTAAAGTCAAGGGCAACTGGACTTGGTTGAAGATACTGGTAGACGTTTCGTCCCTCATCCAAAGGACTTCTTCAGTTGTGCGTCTTTTTCGACCACTCTGTCAACTTTCCATGAATATGCTTTCCATGAATTTCCATGAATATGCTTTCCATGAATTTCCATGAATATGCTTTATTTATAGAGCATTTATCAAAGTCCATTTTACAAAGTGCTTTTACAATGGCAAAAACAGTAAAACACACAAAACAGACAAAACAAGAAACAAGAATAAATAAGAATACATTTTAAGTGTCTAGTAAAAAGGCTGTTGCAGTATTTGCAGCAGTTCTAAGATGCTAAAAACATGATCGCACAAGATTTGTGGTGTGTGCTCAAAAGTCTAATTAGTGTGAAACCAGACGCCAAGATTCTGCAACAGGCTTGATGTGATCCACTAGGGAACCAACAAATGGCAGAATTTGCTTTGCCATTTGCTGGGACCCAATGTCCAGGATCTCTGTTATGTTGAGTTCAGCTGGAGGAAACTTTTTGACATCCAGTTTTTGACCTCACAAAGGTAATTAGTAAGTGAGTGACCTACAATTGCTGTAAGTGTCAGAGGTCACACGCCTCTGGATGGACAGGTCTCCCACAGCAAAATCATGGGTCTTATCCAACGCAGCATCACCACACCCCTTCATACTAAGGTAATGTACTTGGAGATGGGATTTTTTTCCCTTTTGTGTTCTGCTTTCCTGCATTCCTTTTTACAGCTGCTAATACTGCCATTTACCCAGCAACAACAGAGTTTTAACCAGTTTTATCCCATCGACTTGTCTGAGCTTTTAAAAACAATATCACAAATGAGAGTGTCCTCCGGCCCACTTGATATAATACCTACAAAATTTTTACTAAAAGTAATAGATTCTGTTGGGCCCCATTTGATCTCTGTTTTCAACAGCTCCCTATCTACTGGTTGTGTCCCTGATTATTTTAAAACGGCTT
>NC_060152.1:23297288-23298192 GCF_021292245.1 Micropterus dolomieu | reverse complement strand
GCTTTGCCATTTGCTGGGACCCAATGTCCAGGATCTCTGTTATGTTGAGTTCAGCTGGAGGAAACTTTTTGACATCCAGTTTTTGACCTCACAAAGGTAATTAGTAAGTGAGTGACCTACAATTGCTGTAAGTGTCAGAGGTCACACGCCTCTGGATGGACAGGTCTCCCACAGCAAAATCATGGGTCTTATCCAACGCAGCATCACCACACCCCTTCATACTAAGGTAATGTACTTGGAGATGGGATTTTTTTCCCTTTTGTGTTCTGCTTTCCTGCATTCCTTTTTACAGCTGCTAATACTGCCATTTACCCAGGGCTGCTTTCTTGCTGAGGACTTCGACCTAACATTAAGAGTTGCAATAATGTTCAATGAAATCCAGCTAATCAAACTGAAATGGTCTGCCAGATCATTGGTGTGGGAATCAAGACAGGTATAGGCTTTGACTATCAAACAATGTGTGGCAGGTTGAGGGTTTTTCTCCCTCCCGCCACTATATGGCACTGCGCTGGTGCCTTGACAACCGGATGCCCCTGCCATGGCCTATAAGTACAGGTGGTGATGCACCTGTGTCAGTCTCTTTCTTACCTGGACTGGGCATTTTGGCTGTTGGTGACAGTGATCCGGCGTTGCGGTGTGCTGATGCGAGTGCTGTTACAGCTGTTATGGCCTGCAGCGCAACAGTTTAGCTGGTGGTTAATACCCCTAAACCTGCAACGTCGCCGGGCGGCGTCCTGTATGCACGTGACATTGCTCTCGGTCCGTGTGGTAAGTGTGCTGTCTGCTTGCATGCTGATGGAACTGTCTGCAGGTAGTGTATCGCGGTTAAACACAATGCTCCCTTGATTGTTTTAGAGCGAATCGTTGCTGTGCGGGCTGTCTCGATCTGGCCTTTGGCTGGTTA
>NC_060152.1:23294263-23297268 GCF_021292245.1 Micropterus dolomieu | reverse complement strand
GCCCCGAGGCTCTGGAACAGCCTGCCCGAGGAAATCAGGTCGGCTGAGTCAGTGAACTCTTTTAAGTCCCTTCTTAAAACATACTTTTATAGGAGAGCCTTTCCCGATCTTATTTGACTTTATTTTATCCCTTTTATTGTATTTTACTAATTTTATATTAAATTTTCATGCTCTTATCTTTTTTTTGTATTATTCTTTACACTTGTTAAAGCACTTTGTAACTTGTTTTTGAAAAGTGCTCTACAAATAAGGATTATTATTATTATTTACCCAGGGCTGCTTTCTTGCTGAGGACTTCGACCTAACATTAAGAGTTGCAATAATGTTCAATGAAATCCAGCTAATCTAACTGAAATGGTCTGCCAGATCATTGGTGTTGGAATCAAGACAGGTATAGGCTTTGACTATCAAACAATGTGTGGCAGGTTGAGGGTTTTTCTCCCTCCCGCCACTATATGGCACTGCGCTGGTGCCTTGACAACCGGATGCCCCTGCCATGGCCTATAAGTACAGGTGGTGATGCACCTGTGTCAGTCTCTTTCTTACCTGGACTGGGCATTTTGGCTGTTGGTGACAGTGATCCGGCGTTGCGGTGTGCTGATGCGAGTGCTGTTACAGCTGTTATGGCCTGCAGCGCAACAGTTTAACTGGTGGTTAATACCCCTAAACCTGCAACGTCGCCGGGCGGCGTCCTGTATGCACGCGACATTGCTCTCGGTCCGTGTGGTAAGTGTGCTGTCTGCTTGCATGCTGATGGAACTGTCTGCAGGTAGTGTATCGCGGTTAAACACAATGCTCCCTTGATTGTTTTAGAGCGAATCGTTGCTGTGCGGGCTGTCTCGATCTGGCCTTTGGCTGGTTATGTGTGTGCGCTGTGGAACCGTGGGGGGTATGTATGCATGTCTCGTGTTGTATTCCATTTGATCGAATATATACCATGCGAAATATAATATAAATGGTGTGAAATCTTCTGCTGCACTGCTGCCTCGGCGGGGGTTTGAACGGCAGCTCGGTCTGTTTTTTCATGCCTTGGCTTTGGGTGTCGCTCTCTCTCCCCCTGTGGGATTGCCCTCTGCCTGGTCGGCCCAGTTCCGGCTGTGTCTTGGCTCTAAGCGGGCTGCCGGTTTTAGCTTTTTTTTTTTTTTTTTTTTTTTTTGTTGGTTGGGTCTAGTTATTGTATATTTAGTTTATACAGTTGGCATTTTGTGGTGTGTTTTCAATTTTGGTTGGTTTGAATTAATTGATCTGTACGTTTTGATTCATTTTGGTGTGTTTTGCTTTATCCTTTTAGGCACTGTGTATTTTAAATAGTATATTAAATAAGGCCCATACTTTTAATTTTATTCAGTAATGGCATGCCTTCTTAATTAGTATATGTAGTTGGTGTGGTTTCTTTTTTGTTAAGTTACTTTTGGTTTGTTTTTTTTAATCAGTATTTTGTTAATAAAATTATTTGTTTAAATGTGAAACACTCTCTGCCCTGGCCTTATTTCATACGAACCTGTGTGACCTATCAATATTTCCTAGGGCGAAATTCCCTAGGTGGCGTTGTTGGCAACTTATTTAAGTTAGTATTACGTATTTAAATAGAATCACACCCTCGTCTTGTTACAAATGCACAAAACTTTGAGGTGCTGTTGAAAACGGACACCCTTTTCCTGGAAAAATGCCCCAAATAAATCAGTAATATCTACTCAACCATTAGGCCTAGATGCATAATTCTGGTCTCCTTTGAAAGGTCAGAAGCAAAGGAATATAAATCCATTTACATTTATTTTACCATTACAGACTACATGGAGATGCAATACAGAAAAAATATTTTCATCCTCACTTTGTAAAAAAAGCTATACCGTAAAACTTCAATTAGTAGCCAAGTTCCAAATAGCCGCCTCCCTCCTTTACTGGCCTGGTGTGGGAACACATTTTGACAAATAAACGCCTGCCTCAATTTAACGCCTGGTCTAGATTTTATAGAGGTTCTTTGGATGTATAAAACCTCTTAAACCCCGTGGGGTTACCTGCTTTTGTGGCTTCTCCTACACATCGTTAGATCGGTTAGATTCTCCACAATTCAATAGTTCAGTTCATTTACAACAAGCCCCAAAGTCTAATTCTGGTGTAACCTGCCTGGTACAAGAGGAAAGGAAAAAAAGTGCTGAATGCCGTTACCTTTGAAGCGCTCGTTAAGGCTGAATGAGTCCATTCCTTGATTATTTACATTCCTTTAGTCTATAAGGGTCCACTGATCAAAAGAATCATAACAGCTTTTCATAAAAATTTATCCAAGTTGTGAATCCTGTCATGTGAAGTCCATTGCTCTCTGTCTGCAAACTTCTGGCACTTCTGTTGTCGTGATGTTACTTCAAAATAAAAGCGCATAAGCCGTCTGTCGGAACTAGATCAAATCAATGACGTGTAATTGATATTATATGATAGTTTTTATATAAGTATTATTCTGTTATAAATGTTAAATAAACTGTTTCATAGTAGTTTCAGTTTTGTGCAAAAGGAATTAAAGGCCTGTCCCAAATATAGGCAAGGTCAATTCAGTGATTTTAGCAAATAAAAGCCCGGGCTGCTATTCAAAGTTTTACGGTATTTTAATGTGTTGGGATTGAGGATTATGTGCGGGGGTGAGGCAGCCCCCGTCAGTCTCTCTTGCAACAACGGACCACTACTTCTACCCAGTTTGACAGGTGAATTGGTGTTGAGCAGGAGGAATGTTGTGGACAGGTAGAGGGGTCCCATAGCATTGTGTCCTGGATGGCAGTGCTGAAGCAGGCAACTTGTTTGGCCTGTCCTAAATCCACATCCATGAAGTCAGTTGAGTGTCAACATCCATTTATCCGACCACTGTTCGATAACTTTTGAGTTTGTATTGCTGAACTACTCGCCATTGGGCAAAAATTTCTATACAAGATGTCTGTCTGATAGTGCTATAGCTAAATTTAAGGATGCGATTCCATCAGCTCTAAATACATTATCTAGTCACAAAGTAACGGAGG
>NC_060152.1:23293038-23294243 GCF_021292245.1 Micropterus dolomieu | reverse complement strand
TGAACTAATATCAGATTATGATATTGATTTATTTGGTCTTACTGAAACCTGGCTGGGTGATGGAGAATATGTTAGCCTAAATGAATCCACCCCTCCCAGTCATATTAATACTCACATTCCTCGAGGCACAGGCCGAGGAGGTGGAGTTGCAGCTATCTTCGACTCTAGCCTACTAATCAGCTCTAAACCTAAACTAAACTATAACTCATTTGAAAGTCTTGTTCTTAGTCTTTCGCACCCAAGTTGGAAATCACTGCAACCAATTCTTTTCGTTATAGTGTACCGAGCACCTGGCCCGTATTCTGAATTCTGCAGAGTTTTTGTCAACTTTAGTCCTTAAAACGGACAAAGTTATTATTGTAGGAGATTTTAATATTCATGTGGATGTTGAGAATGACAGCTTTAGTACTGCGTTTATCTCTCTGTTAGATTCCATCGGCTTCTCTCAGAGTGTTCATGAACCGCCTCACTGTTTTAACCACACCCTCGACCTTGTTTTGGTGTATGGTATTGAAATTGAACATTTAGTGGTGTTCCCACAGAATCCCTCTTTATCCGAACACTGTTTGATAACTTTTGAGTTTGTATTGCTGAACTACTCGCCATTGGGCAAAAATTTCTATACAAGATGTCTGTCTGATGGTGCTGTAGCTAAATTTAAGGATGCGATTCCATCAGCTCTAAATACATTATCTAGTCATAAAGTAACGGAGGACTCCTATGCTAATTTCAGTCCCTCCCAAATCGATAATCTTGTTGATAGTGCTGCAGGCTCGCTGCGAATGACACTCGACTCTGTAGCCCCTCTAAAAAAGAAAATACTAAAACAAAGACGGTTAGCTCCATGGTATAATACTGAAACTCGCAAATTAAAGCAAATATCACGGAAACTTGAGAGGAATTGGCGTTCCACCAAAGTGGAAAATTCTCGTTTAATTTGGCAAGATAGTCTTAAAACTTATAGGAAGGCCCTCCGGCCCTCTTAAACCTCTTCTGAAAAAGCCCAAACTTGATCCGGATGTTTTAGCCAACTATAGACCTATATCTAACCTTCCATTTCTCTCTAAGGTTCTGGAGAAAGCAGTTGCTAAACAGCTGTGTGACTTTCTACAGAGCAATAGTTTATTTGAGGATTTTCAGTCAGGATTTAGAGCTCATCATAGCACAGAGACAGCACTGGTGAAAATTACTAATGACCTCCTTAT
>NC_060152.1:23290664-23292938 GCF_021292245.1 Micropterus dolomieu | reverse complement strand
TAGTCCTGAACCATCCCTTAGTTATGCTGCTATAGGCCTAGACTGCTGGGGGATTTCCTATGACGCACTGAGCTCCTCTCTCCTCTACTTTCTCTCCCTCTGTATGCAACCTCATCCCATTATTGCATGTTACTAACACAACTTCTCCCCTTTCCGGTAGTCTTGTGCTTTCTCGTCCCTCTCCTCTCTCCTCCTATCACTTCCTGCAGGTTTTCTGGCTCTGGAGCTGTGGAGTCTGGATCTGTGGCTGCAGGTCACCTGCTGCCCCCATGTTCCTGCTCGACACCCTCTGGTGCAACGACTATTGTTACTAGTCCTATTATTATTATTGTTATTATAATAATTAACATTACGACTGTTACCATTAACACTACTATAAATATCTGTACCATTTTTTCACTTAGTCTATAGCAACATCACCTTCGCTGTCTGTGTGTGTATATTGTGTAGGCTGCCTCCCTCTCTCTCTCCTTCCATCCCTTTCTTTTTCTCTCTGTTCCTCTCCTGCCCTCTCTCTCTTTCTCTCTCTCTCTCTCTCTCTCCCTCTCTCTCCTTCACCCCAACCGGTCGAGGCAGATGGCCGCCCACCCTGAGCCATGGTTCTGCTCGAGGTTTCTGCCTCTTAAAAGGAAGTTTTTCCTTGCCTCTGTCGCCTAGTGCTTGCTCTCGGTGGGAACTGTTGGGCTTCTGTAAATAACATCACAGAGTATGGTCTAGACCTGCTCTTTTATGAAAAGCGCTGTGAGATAACTGTTGTTGTGATTTGGCGCTATATAAATAAAATTGAATTGAATTGAATTGAATTGAAACATGACTGACTGAAGATACAACAATGCACAAAATCACAACACTGCTGAGTGCAGTTTGCAAAAGAACAGTCGCTAAGTGAGCTAGGCAACTTCAAACACTCCAAAGGCCAACATATACTGCACTTGACAAACTAATTCACACAGGTTTAAAGCAGCTATCACACCATAACGATGCAATACACATGTTATGCAAACAGTATAAACTCGTATAAAAAGTGGTCACACAATCTGGTCACACAATCAGATCATGTATTAGCCTGAGTTACTTAATTTACAGATAGTACAGTAGCCGATCAAGTCCTCAAAGTCCAGCTAGCAACAAGCAAAGCAATATATTTTTCTGGTGGACGGTGACTATATAATAATAATATAATAGCATGTCTATCTGCCGGTGTTCTGACGATCTATGCTACCTTGTCTAAAAAATGCTACCATAGCGCAAATCGATAGCAGAGTCTATGGAGTCGCTCTGCCCTATAGCAAAATGGTATCTTATGTGTTCCCTTTTCCAATCCCATAAAGTTATAACTCTCACAGTATTATGTTACTGTTCTTTGATTATATTATAACATCATTTCAGGGATAGCATATTCTGATCCCCTTTCAAATAATGCTGCCATTACAGAATCATTTTATATTGCACCACTACTCACTCCGTGTGTACTGTACGGACATGGGGAGCATGTTGAAATACTATATTATGCCATCTTTATTTAAGATATCGGGGTAGCATATTCTGATAGACTAATAATGATTTTATTTTTTATGTTACTGATGATCAGCCACTTTCTCGACGGCATTCCCAACAGCAAGGTTGCACAGATTTATGGGCGTGGAAACAAACCACGCTGTGGGTCATACGCATAAACGCTAAGTAGCGCATCTTGATATGTAGCATAAATCGACACCGGCCTTATTCCTCCTCCGTGATGCTGGATAGTTAGCCGCCAGATTCTGAAAGACTAAAATTTCTTTGAGAAGAATTTCCTCCAGGACGTTCTCTATAATCGATCCACATAGTGCAGATAACGGTACCTACCACTGCCGAAGAACTTGAGGTGGTGTTACCTCGTTCTGTTCGCAGACCGGCGTAATTTCTGTCTTTTTCCGTTTCTTTCCTAAAATTAACTAACGTTACAGTTAACTTACTGACGCTAAGCCTAGCTGGTAGAGTAGACTGCACTTCCAAGATAACACTGGCTAGCTCGACATCTTTCTTTTCTTTTCTTGTTTTTTTGAAAAAGCTACTCATTAGCGGGACATTTTTTATTGCAGCTGTTTCTTTCTTCCTTATGCATTTTTTCTTTCTCTTGGCAGCTCCGCTGGGCTTTCGTTTGCTCTTGCTCTCACAAGCTATCTGACCATGGATCAGTTTCAAATTAATTCCACTGTTTTAATCTCAACTTATTCTTACAAAAATGGATAGTAAATCAGTACGGTGTAAACCACCTGCTCTATGCCCACC
>NC_060152.1:23281856-23290644 GCF_021292245.1 Micropterus dolomieu | reverse complement strand
CTAGACCTGCTCTTTTATGAAAAGCGCTGTGAGATAACTGTTGTTGTGATTTGGCGCTATATAAATAAAATTGAATTGAATTGAATTGAATTGAAACATGACTGACTGAAGATACAACAATGCACAAAATCACAACACTGCTGAGTGCAGTTTGCAAAAGAACAGTCGCTAAGTGAGCTAGGCAACTTCAAACACTCCAAAGGCCAACATATACTGCACTTGACAAACTAATTCACACAGGTTTAAAGCAGCTATCACACCATAACGATGCAATACACATGTTATGCAAACAGTATAAACTCGTATAAAAAGTGGTCACACAATCTGGTCACACAATCAGATCATGTATTAGCCTGAGTTACTTAATTTACAGATAGTACAGTAGCCGATCAAGTCCTCAAAGTCCAGCTAGCAACAAGCAAAGCAATATATTTTTCTGGTGGACGGTGACTATATAATAATAATATAATAGCATGTCTATCTAATTTCTGTCTTTTTCCGTTTCTTTCCTAAAATTAACTAACGTTACAGTTAACTTACTGACGCTAAGCCTAGCTGGTAGAGTAGACTGCACTTCCAAGATAACACTGGCTAGCTCGACATCTTTCTTTTCTTTTCTTGTTTTTTTGAAAAAGCTACTCATTAGCGGGACATTTTTTATTGCAGCTGTTTCTTTCTTCCTTATGCATTTTTTCTTTCTCTTGGCAGCTCCGCTGGGCTTTCGTTTGCTCTTGCTCTCACAAGCTATCTGACCATGGATCAGTTTCAAATTAATTCCACTGTTTTAATCTCAACTTATTCTTACAAAAATGGATAGTAAATCAGTACGGTGTAAACCACCTGCTCTATGCCCACCAACCTTTATCAATCACCAATCTACACAGTGCATTGTGGCCTCCTCCAATCATTACCTGGCCAGTCATCAAACAGACAATCATGAGACATTTTTTTGTAAACAACCTCCATCACTGAGGGCCACTCTCTACCCAAGGGCCCCTGGGCACGTGCCCAGATTGCTCATGGTAGCAAGAAAGCGCTGTGAGATAACTGTTGTTGTGATTTGGCGCTATATAAATAAAATTGAATTGAACTGAATTGAAACATGACTGACTGAAGATACAACAATGCATAAAATCACACAACACTGCTGAGTGCAGTTTGCAAAAGAACAGTCGTTAAGTGAGCTAGGCCACTCTCTACCCAAGGGCCCCTGGGCACGTGCCCAGATTGCTCATGGTAGATTTGGCTCAGCTTGTATCGCATTACATACAATTAAGACTTGATAGCTTCTCTTCAGATAAGACTCTCTTACTGCAACACTTGTCTTTATAAACAGATCAAATGACAGAATACATTATGGCTGAACAATTTGGGGGGGAAAATTAATTTTCTGCCAAATACTGGGATAATGATTAGATTTTTTTTATTGAAGTTTTGCCAAAGTTCAACATTCACTGTCTATTTTTGACTGAAGCCGCGTCAAGCAGCACAGAGCAGATGAACCAGGCAGGAAGTCAGACACAGAACGGCATAGAGAATCCAGTCAATTTTCAAAATAAAACACCTTTTGCAGATTCCCGATCCTACATCAACAATAAACACAGTTAAAACAGACAAAAAAAGGACAACTGAACAAATAAGCAAAATCTGAACAAGTCAGCAAAGCCAGACATGCAAAATGCTCTTATTCTGAAGTACTCCATGTGGCTATGTAACGTTAGTCTGCAGAGAGCGGAACGGGCCCACAGAGAGCTGTTCTATTTCGTATAGGCTTCGCCCTCTAAGGCTATCGCTATTGGGTTTACCCCTTCCGCGCGCCTACGCGGCACTGAGAATTTCAGTCTACGCCCACCCACAGCGTGGGAAGGTTCTCCGGGCCCCGGTCTCCACCTACTTTCCCATCACTAAGGTGGAGGCGTTCTCGGATCTGGGGTTTCAGCCAGGCTCCCCCCAGGAACCTTCCCTCACCACCTTCTTCGGGGTTAAGCCAGGCCAGGTGGCGCCCGAACGGCGCCCCTGCCTGGCCTCCCAGGCAGCGCAGTGGTGGGGTCGCATCACCGACAGAACCCACCAATACGCCTTCCAGAACTCCGCCTCCACCAACAACGTCGCCCTCATCGCATCCTCCTTCACCAAGCCGGCTGCTAACTCCACCACCATGTCGGAGGAGTAGAAGGAAGAAATTAGCAAGGGGGCTAGTGCGCAGCTCACAGAGTGCCCCAGCCGCTCTGCTGGCGCAAGGCCGCACTTCCAAGGCTCCGTCTCTGGCCTGCTCATGGTCTGCGCAGCCTCGCTGCCCTGGGAAGCGCCAATGACATTTTGGGGAGGAATTGTGTGTTTCCTGTGCCTGTTCTGTTTGCACTGTTGTTCGAAACCCCAGCTATTTTGAAATAAAACACAAACAGAGCCCTAAAGAGCTTTTTCCTGGGCCCGCCGCTGTCTCTGTCGAGTCAGTGGTCACCCTCACACACATTTCCTCCACACTACACGGAATGACTGCGGCCGGCCAGGCGGCCTTCACGCAGCTCGGCTCCGATGTCATAAGCATTCCCCCTCCCTCACCTCGGCTGGCCACTGCCTCCACAGAGCCAGTGGCCGCCGCTCAGCCTGCTCGCGAGCCTCATGTTGGCGGCTCACGTGGTGGTTCCCCTGGGCCTCCTCCACATGAGCAGGCTGCAGCGGTGGTTCATCCGCCTGCGTATCGACCCGGTGAGACAGAGACGGCGCCGCGTCTCCGTACCCCGGTCGTTGACTCCGGATCTGGCATACTGGCGAGACCCCCCTCTCTCTTTCGGTCGGGGTCCCCCTGGGTAGGGTCACGTCCCACATCTCGGTCTTCATGGACGCCTGCCTGATGGGCTGGGGCGGGACCTGCCTCTCTCGGGTGGTGGGCAGTCTGTGGCGGAGCCGCAGGCCTCTCCACATGTCGAGGGGAGGCCCTCGTTCGCCAGAGCAGAGGTGGATCTGTTTGCCAACAAAGAGAACGCTCAGTGTGCCGTTTGGTTTTCACTGAGCCCGCGGGAGGTTCCCCTGCTGGGAGTGGACACCTTTGCTCACCCCCTTTGGCCCCCCAGGCTGCTGTATGCCTTCCCCTGCCGGTGCGGCTGATCCCGCGCCTTCTGGTCTGCAATTTTCATCTCCCATTCTCTCATTCTCCCACCCTCTGGTGAAGTGCTTCCTTAGGGAGGTGTGAAGGCACCGGCCCCACAGTGGGATTTGCCACTGGTTTTACGCGCGCTAACCCAAGCCCCTTTTGAGCCCTTGGAGACTGTGGACCTGAGGTTCCTTTCGGCTAAGGTCGCCTTGCTCATGGCTCTGAAAACAGCCAAGAGGGTCAGCGACCTGTCTGCCCTCTCCGTGGCTCCGTCATGCCTCAGGATTCAGGTCGATGGCAGCTCGGCTATCCTGTGCCCTAACCTGGCGTTCATGCCTAAAAGCATTACGAGCTCCTTTCGGTCGCGGATCATCACCCTCTCGGGCTTTATCCCTCCCCCCCATGGGTCGGCGGAGGATGCCACGTCCCACCTGCCCTGCCCGATGCGAGCACTGTCCTGCTATGTGGCGCGCACGGCCGTCTGGCACCGTTCGCAGCGTCTGTTTGTGCACTACAGGTAGCGGTCCAAGGGACTTCCCTTGTGGGGGGGGGGGGTGGCCGCTGCTTACGTGGCCCTGCCTTGGGCGCAGCTGACGTGGTTGCTGTCATGACCCTGCCTGCGTCTGTACAGCTGGGGGGGTCCCCGCTCAGTTTCCCGTCTTACGCATGCAGCGGCCCTCGGCCTCCCATGCCGCGCCATCGGTGCCCGTGCGCATGCCAACACCACTGCCGCGGTCAGCGGGTGACTGGGTGGTTCATTATGGCTCTGGGCAGGTGGGTTGTGCTTGGTGGTACCGTATGGGCCAGTGAGGCGTTGACTCATCCTGCTTCGCCTCTAACCCAATAGCGATAGCCTTAGAGGGCGAAGCCTGTACGAAATAGAACAGGCGTTACGTACTGTAACCCGGATTCTATGAGTATAGGCGCAGCCCTCTAAGTTGTGGGCCTCACTGGACCTTGGTTCTCAGTGCTGAAGAAAAGGCACTTGGGAGCCGAAGGCTGGGTCTCACCATTGTATATATACAAGGTGCAGACATAGGAGAGGCCCACGCTGTGTTCGTGGGCGTAGACTAAAATTCTCAGTGCCGCGCAGGTGCGCGGAAGGGGTAAACCCAATAGTGATAGCCATAGAGGGCTGCGCCTATACTCATAGAATCCGGGTTACAGTCCGTAACCCCTGTTATCTGTAGTGGAAGCACACCAAATGACAAATTAACAACACGTCAACAACGTAGGGCAGGCTAAACGCTCCGCTGCTGAAACACTTAAGTGTGAGTTGACACTGGACAAAACCGCAACACAGCCGCTGCCTGTGTCAGTTTGGCTGGTGCCCACGTTTTGCTGTAATGTTAACGTTAGTTGGGGTGAATGCTGTAAAGCAAGGTTTCAAAGTTTTGTGTCGGAATGTGACGGAATGTTGGGAGTTAAGGTGTGTTCACACTGAAAGCGAATTTAATATTCACCTCGTTTACTCGCACGAGTTTGACTGCTGAACATTTTGAGTGTCCACACACAATGTGTTTTAAGCGAATACACACAGCCCGTGGATACTACAGGTATATGAACCCAAAATAAACCCTTTGCTGTGATTTAATTGCAATAAACGGATCAAACTGATGCCAAAATAACTACAATATGATGCCGTTTTGTAACACATATGAATTCATGCTTTGTCAGGTCTGTTAGCAAGTCAGCAGGACAACAACTTTTAAAATGTTTATTTTCTGAATGGAGTTCGGATCGATCAGGGCTATGCTATCCTAACCTGTTCACAGTAAAGTACAACAATAGCTGGAATAAAATTACAGACACACATTTTCTGAACTCACCAGGTAGTTCAACTTCCTTGCTTTCTTTTCTCCAAGTAATGTCCAGCTTTGTCCGGTTTTTATTTAAATATGAAGTAGTAGTCCAGCAGAACTCTGGTGCCATCCGACACTAACAACAACAGCGGAACCGGATGTGCACGGAATCTCGCTGCCGAGAAGCACGAGTGAAGATAAATCAAGTTGTAATTCCAAAAACTAAAGTAAAAAGCTAATTTAATAAAAGCAGTTAACTTTGAGCTCCTCCTGCGGGTAAACGGCGTAGTTGTCAGAGCATAATCCAGACCGACTACGGGTGTTTATTTGTCCGAAACTGGATTCGCTTTCAGTGTGAACACCTTAAGAGTGAGAAGACCAATTGACACAGTGGCAATTCACTTCAAAATCTTCTGTAAAACTTGTCTTCAACTCGTTGTATCTCCCACAGCTTTCACTCTATATACATAATTTTTCACAAGTTGTAGTAAAACTTATTCTGCTGCTGATGTGTAACTTTGAAAGCAATCGAACTTACAGAGCTGGAACAGTCCGCTCTAAAGTCAGAGCAGTCCGACTCAACTGCCGCATAGACTCCCATAGTAAATCAGACCTGAAGTTTCAGGAAAGAGGCAGAAAGATGGACATTTCTATACTGCTGCTGTGAACACATTTTTGACAGTAGACACACAAATCTTGGACATCATCTTCATGAGGATCTTATCTCTCTAATAGTGTGTTTATTTTGAGTTACGGTCTGTTCGGTAGGACCAGGAGAAGCAGAGCTGTGCTTCAGGTTAGAACTCAGTGAGAGCAGCTGTCTAGCCTGTTAGTCAGACAGCTTTTAGCATCACCAAGGCGACCTTAGAATGTAGCCTCAGCACACAGCTGATTGAGATGATGTAACGATGTAATGCAGACAACTCAGAGAACATGGCCCTTCATTACAACCGCCAGTACCTGGACTCTCCAGGAACCAGGTACCTTGTGGACTCTGCCTTCAACAACATTATTCCAGCTCTGTTCCAGGACAAGTTGAAAACGATTAATCGTCTAGCCCTAACTAATATAAGCTAAAAAACCGCTGCCAACTGTCACGCGTCGCTGCCAACTGCCACGCGTCGGCTCGGAGACTCACGCAATTGGCACTTTTCACGAATCAAAAAACTTGTCAACCATAAATTGTTGCAGAAAAGAGTTTAATGTTCACAATTTTCTGGTAGAGAAACCCCAGACCCCCTCCTAGGTATCTCATCCTTTATTGAAGGCAGAGATACAGGCTATGCTCTTGCATTTACTCCATACTATACTCCATAAAGTCTCTACAATGCAAGAAAATAGTCACTGGTTTGACACACAGTTTCTGGAGGGAAGATTGCCAGATACCAGGGTAAATTGGGTGACTTTGTCACATGGTGTGAGTAAAACCATCTGCAGTTCAATATGACAAAAATTAAGGAACTGGTTGTGGATCAAAGGAGAGCCAAGGCACCAGTGACCCTGTTTCCATTCGGGAGGTCAGTGTGGATGTTGTGGAGTAATACAAATAACTGGGTGTGCAGATTGACAATAAACTGGACTAGGCCAAGAACACTCAAGCCGTCTCTATTTTATGAGGAGGCTTAGGTCCTTCAACATCTGGGGTAGCTGACACAACAGACTCAACAAACTGATCCGCAAGGACAGTGAGGTTGTGGGTGTGGAGCTGGACTCTCTGTCGGTGGTGTCAGAGAGTAAGATTCTGTCCAAGCTACATTTCATCTTGGAAAATGTCCTCCACCCACTACATGATGTGCTGGTCAAACATAGGAGCACTCTCAGTGCAAGACTCATCCCCCCAAAATGCAACACAGAGCGCCACAGGAAGTCATTCCTGCATGTGGCCATCAAAATCTTTAACTCCTCCCTCAAAGTGTCTGACACATGGACACTTAGTTAATAATATTTCACACTCATGTAACAACAGCAACATGTATGTGTATGTGACAATAAAAGTATCTTCTTCTTCTGTGCAATATTCTCTGTTTTAATCAACATGCAATATTCTCTGCATCAATTTTGCCTCTATTTATTTACTGTTCATCACAATTCTGTTAATAATGTGAATATTGTACATATCTATTCTCTTTTATATATTTTTTTCTTTTTCTTTATATTTTATATTCATCTATAGCCTACATACCTCGAAAATGGAAATGTGGCTTCCTGACGAGGGATGACCCGACCCCTCAGTAAGAAATGTCACAAAACCCCTCCTCATAAAATCCACCGACCTCCAATATTGAATTCGCACATTAAACTAATATTACAAATATAGGCTATGTAAAATAGGCCTATATCTCTATATAAAGGCCTAGAGGCTTTTATTAGATATAATCCTGACCATTAAAATCCAAAAAGCGTGAACTTTGCACCGCATTTTTGAAAAACACGATTAATTGAGCGTTTCAGCAGAAAGGCAAGTTGAGCCTTTAAGATAACCACATGACTTCATGCTTTGTTTTGATATGCCTGTCATTTATTTTGACACCCTTTTTATAGCATTTCAAGAGTCTGTGAGCGTCGGGCCCCTGATAAGGATCTCTTCACACTTACAGAAGTACAGGAAACAACATCTGTGCCTCTCTTTCTGTACAAGTCATTAATTGGGGACTGCTGAGTTTAAGCGTTAGTTCCTCGCTATACATTTGAGGACACCACATCCATAAATATCCGGACGAAGTAATAAGGAGCCCTGACCTGCCAACTACACCCGATAGGAGAAGGCATCACTGAGATATCACCATGTCAGGTGAATACATTTTAATAATGATGATCTGTTGAAGAAATATTTGTGTATGATATATTGTGATCCTTGAGACCACATACATTGCAGTTATAGGCCCGTCCGTTTTCAATTTAAATCTAAATGCTGGAATGCAATATAGGCTACTTCATAAATTCTTTGGGTTTCTATTTGGGTCTTTATTAAACAACGAAAGTGTGAAAATTAATAAATAGAAATTACTGGTTATCAAACTGTAGCCTACTTTTTTGTATTCATCAAATGCACAGCCTCCAAATACATATCTGCTAAGGTAGACCAAATAACAACAGTTCAAAGGAATTCAAATCGGAAGTAATTGCCACTTCAAACACTTAGAAATCTAAAAGAATCCCTACATGCTTGCAGTATTTTGTCTGGTCGTTAATGTGTAGGCATGACAAACGTTTCCAGCCAGGGAGCAATAACGTTACCTGTAAATACCAGCAAGTGGCGTAATAACCTCCGTTATCAATTGACTTTAAGGGGGGTTATTCACTTCCAAAACTCAAATGATGATTGTTACAAACCCTGGCAGATAGTGTTGGGTTTTTTTATTTGCAGACACATTATGTACATTGTATTGTATTATGTGCCATGTCTTTCCATGAACAGGGGCCACAGTAGTAGAAAAAGTAGCTCCTATGAAAACGGTTGAGATGATAAAACCTTATTTAAATTCCATTCACCTCAACTAGCAGCATTTGTTTACCGGCAGGCTACCTGACCGTTTTAATGTGTTTTATTGTGTCTGAATGTACAATGAAAATAAAGTAAGTATGTTGTAAATGTTGAAATTTAAAAATAATTGTCTGCCTGCAGGTGATGAAGCAAATACCACCGACAGCATCGTGTATGATTATTCATTTTATAATGGCGGGGATGTGGGAGAGTTTATTCCTTGCAGCTACGACCATGTGGGAAATTTTGGCAGGGTGTTTCTGCCCACTCTCTATAGTTTGGTTTTCATCTTCGGCTTCATAGGTACGTATGTGTGTGTGTGTGTGTGTGTGTGTGTGTGTGTGTTTGAGAGAGAGAGAGAGAGAGAGAGAGAGAGAGAGAGAGAGAGAGAGAGAGAGAGAGAGAGAC
>NC_060152.1:23281105-23281836 GCF_021292245.1 Micropterus dolomieu | reverse complement strand
ACACGAAGAGAGGGGTCATGTTGTAGTGGTGTAGCTACGTAGGTTTCTTTTCTTTCACGTCATAAAACAGCTGGTGTGTGTGTGTGTGTGTGTGTGTGTGTGTGTGTGTGTGTGTGTGTGTGTGTGTGTGTGTGTGTGTGTTTGAGAGAGAGAGAGAGAGAGAGAGAGAGAGAGAGAGAGAGAGAGAGACCATAGCCTACGTCACAAAGCCGAAATACATGCACAGTAATCTCTAAGATGTAACGTTCGCCCCCTTCTCTCCAGGTAACGGCCTAGTGGTGTGTGTCCTAGTGAAGCACAGAAACCAAACCAACTTGACAGACATCTGCCTTTTCAACCTGGCACTCTCCGACCTCTTCTTCGTCCTCACGCTGCCTTTCTACTCTCACTACTCCGTGGTCAGCGAATGGACTTTCGGAGGCTTCATGTGCAGCTCCATCGCCGGTTTGCACAACATCGGGTTCTTCAGCAGCATCTTCTTCATGGTTGCCATGACGCTGGATCGCTATGTCGTCATCATGCACGCGCACACCGTGGCACGATATCGCACCTTGAGGAAAGGCATCGCTCTGACCGTGTTCGTCTGGATGCTCAGTTTGAGTGTTTCCCTACCGGCTTTCATCTTCACAAAGGTAACAAACGAGTCCGGCGTGGTGCGTTGTGCCTACCTCCCGGAAAACGATGGCTGGGAGACTTACAACCTCTTCGCAACAAACATGCTGGGTCTCGTG
>NC_060152.1:23277868-23281005 GCF_021292245.1 Micropterus dolomieu | reverse complement strand
CCTGGCACTCTCCGACCTCTTCTTCGTCCTCACGCTGCCTTTCTACTCTCACTACTCCGTGGTCAGCGAATGGACTTTCGGAGGCTTCATGTGCAGCTCCATCGCCGGTTTGCACAACATCGGGTTCTTCAGCAGCATCTTCTTCATGGTTGCCATGACGCTGGATCGCTATGTCGTCATCATGCACGCGCACACCGTGGCACGATATCGCACCTTGAGGAAAGGCATCGCTCTGACCGTGTTCGTCTGGATGCTCAGTTTGAGTGTTTCCCTACCGGCTTTCATCTTCACAAAGGTAACAAACGAGTCCGGCGTGGTGCGTTGTGCCTACCTCCCGGAAAACGATGGCTGGGAGACTTACAACCTCTTCGCAACAAACATGCTGGGTCTCGTGATTCCCTTGTTGGTGATGGTAGTTTGCTACTCCAGGATCATCCCCACCCTGGTGAACATGAGGACTGCAAAGAAGCACCGCGTTGTCAAGCTGATCTTGACCATAGTGGTTGTCTTTTTCTTGTTCTGGGCCCCATATAACATTTGCCTTTTCTTGAGGTTTCTGAAATCTAAAGGTAAATTGTTGCTTGATTGCAAAAAGGAAGGGCAGTTAATGGTGTCAGTAACAGTGACTGAGGCCTTTGCCTACACTCACTGCTGCCTGAACCCCATCATATATGCCTTTGTGGGACAGAAGTTTATGAAACGAGCTGTGCACCTGCTGAGCAAATTGGTGCCCGGGAGTCACTTCAAAGATTTGTCAGACAGCTCATTCAGGAAGAGCTCAGTCATGTCCAGGTCCTCGGAGGTCACCTCCACTTTCATCAAGTAGGAGTTGGAAGTCAGAGTAATGTGTTTTTATGGACATCACCTGCAGAGCCTGGCATGTTTTTATCCTGGTAGCCTTGTTGTTACTGCCAGCCATTGTTCATTTACTTGTCACTTGCAGTTTACCAGAAAGTGTTATTCATCAGCAATGTCCTGCACATGTAGGGGAGACCTGGTATGGTTGTAACATGGAGAGAGTTTTAACAACACCAGTTCCAACAATTAGAGATAAGATTAGAGATTGATTTTAATATTTTACAGAGTGCCCTTTGCAGTCTTGGCCCACCAAGCCTGCACTCCAGGGTTACCAGCATTCATTTGTCAGCACTCTGACCAGTACTTCCCATTCACATATTAGCGTGTGTATCGTCACTCGATCTTTTCCATACTCCAACTCCGATGGCAGAGAAGTGTATGGGCAGCTTGTGAGAAATTCCAGTGGGCAAGAAAAAGTCCCGGTATGGCAAACAGTAAAATATAGAAGTGCTTGTACTGAGTACCGGTGAATACTGGCTCACTTCAAGCACTGACTGTGATTCTGATTAAAAATATACACATATTGACACACACAGACACACACCTCTTTTTTGTTACACGTAAGGATGTATAAAGATCTTCTTTAATTAAGTACATTTTAGTAATATTTGTAAAAGTATACTTTTAAGTAAATTTATTCTATAAATAAATTTAGATACACATACTGTACATACGCACCAGTCATCAGACATAGTCTATTACAGTTAGAGAGAATCATTGTTCTTTTATATCACTACCTGTTTTTGAAGCATATCATATGGTGTAGCATCTATTTTTGCTTCTTTTGTCTTATTATTACAACTTACCCCAGCATGTGTTACAACCTACCCCAGTATTGCATCATCTTCTGTATGTTATAATGCCCCTCCTTTTCCCGCTGACATTGGAGAAAATATAGTCGCACTGAAAGCATGACGTTCTTGTTTGTAACAGCTCGTAACCACAGAGTTTGTTTATCTATGCCTAATGTGCTTAAAACATGTCCACTTCATCATATACGCCTTTGTGGGGCAAAAGTTTATGAAACGAGCTGTGCACCTGCTGAGCAAATGGGTGCCCGGGATTCACTTCAGACATTTGTCAGACAGCTCATTCAGGAAGAGCTCAGTCATGTCCAGGTACTCAGAGGTCACCTCCACTTTCATCAAGTAGGAGGTGGAAGTCAGAGTAATGTGTTTTTATGGACATCACCTGCAGAGTGTGGCATGTTTTTATCCTGGTAGCTTTGTTGTTACTGCCAGCCATTGTATATTTACTTGTCACTTGCAGTTACCAGAAAGTGTTATTCATCAGCAATGTCCTGTACCTGTACATGTCATTATCTGTAGACGTTTTTGATTTCATTTGTTCCTTGAATTTCTGCTGGAATACAGTGTTTTGTTCTGACCACAATTCAAGTGTGACCTGATAAGCATCATCTTCTGTATGTTATAATGCCCCTCCTTTTCCTGCTGACATTGGAGAAAATACAGTCACACTTCAAGTCGTACATTTTGACTGAAAGCATGACTTGTTTGCTGGTAACCACAGAGTTTGTTTGTCTGTGCCTAATGTGTTTAAAACATGTTTTAAAGTTTAAAACTTTTTTCCTTTTTCACACATTGGTTGATGAGCCTGCAAGTTGGTGAAAATAACATTCATACCATATGGAAAAGCTACCTTTTTTTAAAGAGACAAAATGCTATTTCATAACATGGAATTGTTTTTATTGCTTTGATTGTGGAAAAGGTCTGTTCATTCAAACGTTTGGCAATGAATCAAAGCTACAAAAGGTACAACCAACCAGCAGTTATGTGGCATCTTTTACACAATTTGACGTTATCATTCATCATGGCATCTGGAACACATTTTAGCTTATAATACACAACTATCATTGTTCAGATTACATTATTACATTACATTCATTTATCTTTTATCTGAAGCGACTTACGATTACTATATATGTCAGAGCTCACACACTTCTGGAGCAACTAGGGGTTAAGTGTCTTGCCCAGGGACACATTGGTGGTGGGAATCGAACCTCAGTCTCCCACACCATCTTATCCACAATTCTGTTACCACCATCATATATGTTCAGTATATTGCATTTCATAGTGAGAACATTGTTTTTTCTCAGATGTTATTTGAAATATATATATATATTTATATATATTATTATTGTATTAACATATTTCAGCTTAATGCTTAACACTCTATTGCTGCTTTTTTGTAACATGTAATGATTTGTTGTTTGAGATTATTAAAGTGTCACAGAGTACCAAACAATGGTAAATGGTCTG
>NC_060152.1:23275664-23277768 GCF_021292245.1 Micropterus dolomieu | reverse complement strand
GATCTTCTTTAATTAAGTACATTTTAGTAATATTTGTAAAAGTATACTTTTAAGTAAATTTATTCTATAAATAAATTTAGATACACATACTGTACATATGCACCAGTCATCAGACATAGTCTATTACAGTTAGAGAGAATCATTGTTCTTTTATATCACTACCTGTTTTTGAAGCATATCATATGGTGTGGCATCTATTTTTGCTTCTTTTGTCTTATTATTACAACTTACCCCAGCATGTGTTACAACCTACCCCAGTATTGCATCATCTTCTGAATGTTATAATGCCCCTCCTTTTCCCGCTGACATTGGAGAAAATATAGTCGCACTGAAAGCATGACGTTCTTGTTTGTAACAGCTCGTAACCACAGAGTTTGTTTATCTATGCCTAATGTGCTTAAAACATGTCCGCTTCATCATATACGCCTTTGTGGGGCAAAAGTTTATGAAACGAGCTGTGCACCTGCTGAGCAAATGGGTGCCCGGGATTCACTTCAGACATTTGTCAGACAGCTCATTCAGGAAGAGCTCAGTCATGTCCAGGTACTCGGAGGTCACCTCCACTTTCATCAAGTAGGAGGTGGAATTTCTGCTGGAATACAGTGTTTTGTTCTGACCACAATTCAAGTGTGACCTGATAAGCATCATCTTCTGTATGTTATAATGCCCCTCCTTTTTCCTGCTGACATTGGAGAAAATATAGTCACACTTCAAGTCATACATTTTGACTGAAAGCATGACTTGTTTGCAACAGCTGGTAACCACAGAGTTTGTTTGTCTGTGCCTAATGTGTTTAAAACATGTTTTAAAGTTTAAAACTTTTTTCCTTTTTCACACATTAGTTGATGAGCCTGCAAGTTGGTGAAAATAACATTCATACCATATGGAAAAGCCACCTTTTTTTAAAGAGACAAAATGCTATTTTATAACATGGAATTGTTTTTATTGCTTTGATTGTGGAAAAGGTCTGTTCATTCAAACGTTTGGCAATGAATCAAAGCTACAAAAGGTACAACCAACCAGCAGTTATGTGGAATCTTTTACACAATTTGACGTTATCATTCATCATGGCATCTGGAACACATTTTAGCTTATAATACACAACTATCATTGTTCAGATTACATTATTGCATTACATTAATCTTTTATGTGAAGCGACTTACGATTACTATATACTGTATGTCAGAGCTCACACACTTCTGGAGCAACTTGGGGTTAAGTGTCTTGCCCAGGGACACATTGGTGGTGGGAATCGAACCTCAGTCTCCCACACCATCTTATCCACAATTCTGTTACCACCATCATATATGTTCAGTATATTGCATTTCATAGTGAGAACATTGTTTTTTCTCAGATGTTATTTGAAATATATATATATATATATATATATATTATTATTGTATTAACATATTTCAGCTTAATGCTTAACACTCTATTGCTGCTTTTTTGTAACATGTAATGATTTGTTGTTTGAGATTATTAAAGTGTCACAGAGTACCAAACAATGGTAAATGGTCTGTACTTGTATAGTGCCTTTCTAGCTTTTCCAACCACTTTTACAGAACATCACATTCACCCCATTCACACACATTACCAGTGGGAGGTATTTGGGGTTCAGAGTCTTGCCCAAGGATACTTCAACATGCAGACTTGAAGAGCCGGGGATTGAACCACTGACCTTCTGATAAGTGGATGACCGCTCTACCCTCTCAAACACCCTTGATGATAATGGTTATATCGTACTTTTCTTAGGATGCCAAATCCACCGCACAACACACCTTGTGCTCATTTATACTGATATACGTCTAAGAGTATCACTAATCACATAATTAGGTAGGCAATTATTTATTAGCTCTGCATTAGCACAATGAAAAAGGCAGCTAGTTCTATTATTAGGAGAAACTACAGTATAAATTTAAAGTATATAGTACAGTTTTTTATGTACAGATCATAAATAATATTACATTTAAAGATTACATTTTTATTTTGAATTAAAAGTATGCACAAATATTCAAAAGTTTTAACAAAAATGTAAAATAAAAACCTCTGTGATTCCGGATGAGCTGAATGCTACTTTCAGAAGTTCATGTCACCAAAGTAGTGT